>NC_085139.1:35639247-35754247 GCF_024139115.2 Armigeres subalbatus | reverse complement strand
GTTCGGCTTCGGCTACTCTTGTTCAATCTCAACGTGAGGTTAAATAGGAGTGGGGTTATGAATATGTGTTCTACTTAGTTTTCATCAAATTGGCACCTATGTGGATTCGCATTATGCGTTTTTCACAGTGTACTCTGTGTCTCGTCTTTGACGTTCGGCTTTGGCTACTCTTGCTCAATCTCAACGTGAGTGTGGGGTTATGAATATGTGTTCTACTTAGTTTTTCAACAAGCTGTCACCTATATATTCGCATTATGCGATTTTTACAATGTACTTTGTGTTTGTCACCTATATAGATTCGCATTATGCATGTTTTTCACAGTATACTCTGTGTTTCGTCTTTGACGTTCGGCTTCGGCTACTCTTGTTCAATCTCAACTTGAGGTTAAATAAGGGTGGGGTTATGAATATGTTGTTTTTTTTACTTAGTTTTTCAACAAATTGTCACCTATCCAGCTTTCCACGCTCGCCATAATGGCGGCTGCTATAAATATTTCTGACAGTAACTGCTTCCGACGCCGAAGCGTATCCGACGCTGTCGTATCCAAGCAACAATTTACAGTTTGTTTATTTATTAATTTCAGTGAAAAAACATTATCTCTACAGTCGTGTTAAAACAATGTCTCCATTTACAGAATATTTTTTATTAATTATTTATTTCGTAGGTTCGGGCGCTTATAAATGATTGATTGGGCGAGAAAAGTAGACAATACTTGGCGAACTGGTTCCGATTGCAGACGACTAAAAACGATACAAAAAAATATGGCCATTCAGGAGGACTAGGATAAATGCTTCAATTGCTTCAAACTGACGGCAATTTAAACGAATCTCGGTTGCTTCCTTGTTCCGAGTGTACATCCGAAACGGGGTCATCGCAGCTGACTATGCTGTTCTCCTTTTTTAAATCAAGTGAGATTATTTGACAATTTCCAAATATCAGATTTATTGTCTTTAAAAAAATCGCTCTTAACCCACCTCACATCGCTTCTTAATGTTTTGGAAATTGGCGTTGACTCAAATCTGGGAATTTTCTTATATTCCAGACCGAAAAAAATCAGGCATGAAAATATGGAGGGGGTAACAGGGGTAATAGCACCTCAGCTCATGGGCAATACAATCCAGTAGTAAACATTCTCGAAAATGGGTCTGAATCACCGCTAAAAACGCTAGAAGGTCGTTTTGTTCCGATGGTCTATAATACCCAGTTTAACCTGATGTCAATAAAAACGTTTATTTCTTGCGACAGCTGGGTGTTTTAAACAGCTTTTTAAACCGAATGAGAAAGAAAATAGTGTGTAATGACTGGATGGGAACTTCGACAAGATTTTAGTAAATACTTCCAAGTTGTGAATTCCTGACTCCTAGAAGTTAACCAGATTTCAGCATAAATCACATTCTTTTATCAGTGGCGTACTTTAATTTGAATCTGAAGTGCAATACATCTCAAAGACTACTGACGGACTTCTACAAATTCTTGAAAACATTTCTGAAATTATCATGACCTTTCTGGAAATATATTATACTAGCTTTATGTACCCGGCCTTGCTCGGAATTGCCAGTTTGGTTTGCAGTTTTCTTTTACAATCGGAAAATGATAAAACCAATTGGTCAACAGGGTAATTGTGTTTACTTATTCATACTTTATCATTTGATTAAAAAAAGGCTTTTGGAAACATTGGCTGATTTTGAAGAAGGGATTGTGGGTTTGAAAGGTCTTATTCCGGGCAAACGTCTATTTCTAAAGAAGGAACAACATTCATCGATGCCATTTTCCGGGCAACGCATATTTTTAAAGAAGGGATCACACCCACCATTGCCTTATTCCGGGCAAATGCCTACTTTTAAAGAAGCAATCACATCCACCATTCAGAAGGAAACTCATTAATCATTGCTTTTCACTGGGCATACCATTATTCCGATGAACAACAATACCCAATCCCAATACCCCCCCTCCCATTCCAAAAGTCCCTTCCAGCCTCTCTATAATTGTTTCCTTTGGGTAGGGATTACGTGTTTACGTGTTTGGTTTGAATTGACCTATGCGATAAAAAGGTATACTAAACTGTTCGTTTAATGAATATACCCTCTCTCTCATTTAGATATGGCACTCCTACCCAGTCTGATATAGTCTTCATTAGACAGATAATATGGGTTCCAAATTTGATGGACATCGATAAATGGGTTCAGAAGTCATGCTGAATCGATCGATAACTAAGCAATACCCCTCTCCCACACCCTCCCCCTTTTAAAATTACTTAACCACATCCCTTAAAATCGCTACCTTAGGACAGACGATACTTGATACAAATTTGGTTCAAATCGGGCATGAGGCTCAGGATATACATTGAGTTGATCGATTGCTAATCAATACCCCTCCCCCTATACCCTCCCTCTTTTGTAAAGAGCATCCCTAATCTCCTATCGTCCCCTCCTTAAGATAAAGAGTTTGTGTTCCAAATTTGGTTGAAATCGGCCAAGGGGTTCAGAATTTACACTGAGTTAATCGATAACTAAGCAATAACCCTCCCCCCATGCCCTCCCCCTTTTCCAAAGAGCATGCTTAACCCCCTATCGTCCCCTTTTTAAGATAAGGAAGTTTCGTTCCAAATTTGGTCGAAATCGGCCAAGGGGTTCAGAATTTAAACTGCGTTGATCGATAATTAAGCAATACCCATCCCCCCATACCCTCCCCCTTTTCAAAAGAGCATGCTCAACCCCCTATCGTCCCCTCCTTAAGATAAAGAATTTGTGTTCCAAATTTGGTTGAAATCGGCCAAGGAGTTCAGAAGTTACACTGCGTAGATCGATAACTAAGATATACTCCTCCCCCCATACCCTCCCCCTTTTTAAAAAGCATGCTAACCCCCCTATCATCCCCTCCTTAAGATAAAGAGTTTGTGTTCCAAATTTGGTTGAAATCGGCCAAGGGGTTCAGAATTTACACTGAGTTAATCGATAACTAAGCAATAACCCTCCCCTCATACCCTCCCCCTTTTCCAAAGAGCATGCTTAACCCCCTATCGTCCCCTTTTTAAGATAAGGAAGTTTCGTTCCAAATTTGGTCCAAATCGGCCAAGGGGTTCAGAATTTAAACTGCGTTGATCGATAATTAAGCAATACCCATCCCCCCATACCCTCCCCTTTTCAAAAGAGCATGCTCAACCCCCTATCGTCCCCTCCTTAAGATAAAGAATTTGTGTTCCAAATTTGGTTAAAATCGGCCAAGGAGTTCAGAAGTTACACTGAGTTGATCGATAACTAAGCAATACCCCTCCCCCCACACCTTCCCCGTTTTCCAAAGAGCATGCTTAACCCTTTATCGACCCCTTCTTAAGATAAGGAATTTGCGTTCCAAATTTGGTCGAAATCGGCCAAGGGGTTCAGAATTTACACTGCGTAGATCGATAACTAAGATATACTCCTCCCCCCATACCTTCCCCCTTTTTAAAAAGCATGCTCAACCCCCCTATCATCCCCTTCTTAAGATAAAGAATTTGTGTTCCAAATTTGGTTGAAATCGGCCAAGGGGTTCAGAATTTACACTGAGTTGACCGATAACTAAGCATTACCCCACCCCCCACACCCTCCCCCTTTTCCAAAAAGCATGCCTAACCCCCCTATCGTTGTCTCCTTAAGATAAAGAATGTGTGTTCCAAATTTGGTTAAAATCGGTAAATGGGTTCAGAAGTTATGCTGGAACATACATACAAACATACATACAAACATACAAACACTGAGTTTTATATATATAGATTAGGAATCTTCAACGCCCTTTTAACTCAATTCGAACTTTTGGGAGAATTTGCGAAATTTTAGAGTTAAAACTTCAATCGATTTGTTGTAATTTCAAATCGAACTATATTCACCGAAAAGCTTGTAAAAACTTTAAAACTTGTCACCGGAGATGAGCCAGCCTCGGGCTGAAAGTCTCCTAAATAAAGACAAAAAAAAATTTAAAACTTCATGAGAACGTTTGAAAACTTTTGTTTAGCTCAAGTGAAATGCCACGGGAATCACAGGATGCTGGCCTCAACAGTGCAGTCAGTGCCCAAGTAACATTTTAAGTTTTATAACGCTCTTGAAGACTATAATTTACTCTTCAAGAGTGTTATAAAACCAGCATAAAACCAAAATGTTACTAGGGTGGCGATGATCCCGTTTCGGTGCACTAGGAAGAAATATTTAATTGGGAACCGAGTTCAAATTGACGTCGGTCTGAAGTAATTTTAGCAATTCATCTATTCCATCCTCGATGAGCCCGACTTGTATCCGTTTTCAATTACAAACTAGACAATTCGTATAAGGTATTCAGTTGTCTGCAGTCGAAATCAATTCGTCCTTTTTGGTCCTTTTGGACACCTTTTCTCGCAATCAAATTACTTTCCTGGTAAACCTAAGTATTGCTGCATTCGTTCAATCATTTGTAAGCGCTTCAACCTGCAAAATGAATACAAATAAATAAATATAATATTCTGAAAATGGAGAAATAGTTTAAACTTGATTGTGTTTTTCTCTGAGAATAATAAATAAACAAAGTGTAAATGGTTGCTTAGATACGACAGCGCCAGATACACTTCGGCGTCGGAAGCAGTTACTGTCAGAAATATTTATAGCAGCCGCCATTATGGCGAGCGTGGAAAGCTGGATATGGATTCAAATTATGCGTTTTTCACAGTGCACTCTGTGTTTCGTCTTTGACGTTCGTCCATTGTTACGTCCTCAGTATTTTTGTGACACCTCTCTTTAGTCCCTAGCTTAATGCGTGTGAGTCTACATAATTGGCTTTGCTATAAATGGTATATCATATGCATTTGCATTGTGTGACTTATCCAGTATATTTTATGCTTCGCGTTTCATTGCGTTTTATAAAATGCATCGTATGTATGTATTATTGATTGCATCCTCCTTCTCTAGAAACCTGTTCCATTCTCCTTTCCAACTTCACTTCCTCTTCCTTTCCCCTTTTCACTTCCCTTTCCGTCAGGTAAATGATGAGAAAGGCCAGTGAAGGCGATGGCACAAATCTCCCAAATTGAGGGGAACGTGCCTGCTGAGCCGACGTTCTGCTACCTGATATCTGATACCTGAGTATGCCAGACGTGACGTCACATTCGTCACATTTGAACAAATACTACTTAGGGGTTTGGCCCACACCTGTAGTAAAGCACATCGTGTTAGATGTTAGATGGAAGAATGAATAAGGAAAACGCTTTCCCTTTTCCTTCACATTTCTCACTTCATGGTTCTCACTACTCACTTCTTGGTTCTCCTTTCTCCCTTGTCAGTTCTCATTTCTCACTTCATGATTCTCATTTCTCACCTCTCGGTTCTCATTTTTTACTTCTCGGTTCATTTTCTCGCTTCCCGGTTCTCATTTCTCACTTCTCGGTTCTCGTTTCTCACTTCCTATTTTCAATTTCGCACTTCTCATTACTCATTTTTAGTTTCTCACTTCTCACCTTTCACTTCTCAATATTCGCCTGTGAGTTCTCATATCCCGCTTTTTACTTCTTCTTCCTCATTCGTCACTTCTGACATCTAACTTCTTATTCCTCATGTAAAGTCTCATTCCCAACTTTCCACTTCACACTTCTTAATCATCACTACTCACTTTACATTTCTCACTCTTCACTACACATAAACGGCGATCAATTTGTAAACTATTCGGTCAAACGGCATTCGGCCACCTTTTCAAGAATTCTCAGCATCCTATACCTGATATGTCGCAAGCAATATGAAAAAGTAAAGTTTGGAAACAACTTAATGGAATTAATTTGAGATTTATTATTTTACCAACCACAAACTTGCAAAGGTTGTCGGCTTTTGTATAGTCAGATCTTATGACAGAACATCCTGGCGAGTTTTGGTGGATTTCACGTCCGATGCACTAGACAAAAAAAGAATCATCGACCTAAAACCACTGGATCAAAAGCATTGAGATACATACAATTCCACCTGATCGATAGTAATCTGGTCGATTGCTGAACCCCTGTGAAAAAAAATGAATTCCTAAATCAAACGCGTCAAGCGATATAATTTTAGGCTAATGGTGGAAATGAGAAAGAACATATTGGGTATATTATCTCTACATTTCCTATTTCACTATGCCGTTTCGTTAACCGTTTGAAGATTTTTCGGAAGCAGTTTCTTTTTGGAAAATTAATTCACGAGTTTTTTCGGCAACGTTGCCGGCAGGGATCAAGAGGACTTTTGATTGTGCAGAATCTTGGTATGTATAATATATTTACACTATTCTAAAAATACTTCTAACCTGAATACAATTGAATTGAATCATTTCACTCCAGCTGGATTGACCGAACTCCCCTTCCCCGAACTAAAAAAAAATCATGTGCCGCATTATGCTAACGGCTGGTCTTTGTTCTCCAGCTGCCATTCTGGAAGTGTGGTCTAAGATTCTAAGTGATCGAGCTGCTCAACAAGGTACCGGCTTTCGGCCAAATAATAAAATATTTCTAATAAAGTGTTATAAAAAGAAACTCCCGCCCGTGTTGCTTGATTGATATACGATTGATTTAATTAAATGAATTACTGATAAATTATGTTTTTTTTTCCAAGAAACAAAGAAAATTTGATTTAATTAGAAAAAAATACAAAAAAAATATAACCTCAAAAAGGAGCTCGACAATAATGGTTCGACCTTACATAGCTCGTCATCTGTCTGATATTGGACTTCCGCATCATACTCATTTGATTTGTCGACGCTTGATCCGCTCGATCGCAAACGGTACAAAATCGTTGGATATGAGGTGGATCGTCTAACTCTTAGAAATCCCATATCAAAAGCCTTCTAATCCGACTTATGAGCTTGACATTTTCTTAGAGGGACTCGGGAACTGCACTTTTCGGACTGATGACTCAACGCTGACGTTCGGCTGACGTTAGTCTTCCCTGGACAGATCTGTAAACATTTGTTGTCCGAACAGGAAATTGGAGCTTGGAATGGATGAGGCTTGCATTGGTTGACACTTTCGACACCTTCGGTGACTGGATGATGATTATCTGTTCCGACAATCTTGATTTCGCCAACTTATGTGTTGATGGTCAATTCAATTCGCTCCTCTTTATGTATTTCCATTTGCCTCGAATAACGTGGCTCGTTGCCAAATAGCCAAATGCACCACAAGAAACGTATATCTAAACAACATCGTTATTTTAAGCTACAAATTACAAAAGAAGCCTTCAGCCAACAAGTATTCACAACTTCCCTGTCAAGATTTCAAAAAATTTCCTATCTTTGAAGACTGATAAATGTATTTAGAACTAGACAACGAAGCACGTTAGCGCAACTTTCCATTGAGATTTATTGATTTTTAGAAAATATATCAAAATACATATTATACTGCCCATTCTACCATAATACTGCTGATAACTTTTCATGTTCAAAATTACATTGCATAATCCCCTTTGCAATTTGTATGCTAGTGTGGCTGTTTCCATTCTGCCAAACAACAGGAAACCAGTCTGGAAAGTTCTTCCGCTGCCAAACTATTTCACTGATCATCCAATCTGATTAGATGATATCCGTGCTTTTACCAGCAGCAGGGGAAAAAGTTTCCAAAAGCACATTTTCCCTGCCTGCTGGTCTCAAATTGCTGCTGGTATAATTAATCAACTCTTGTTTCGTCCATCAAGCTCCGGGAATATCATGTTCGACACCGTGATACCCCTGCTGTTCAGAACCACTTACGACACTGACTGTGGTCCATGACCGTGAAACAAAGGAAAAAGTTTTCCTACTAATATTATTAGATATATTTTGGTTTGGTAATTTGAGGATTTGAAGTTGGGGTTAATGCAATATAGGAACATTAATGCAGAAATAATAACTCTGTTTAGAAACCCTTGAAAAGAAATATTCATTGTACTGCAGTAGATGGTTGGCTGCGAAGGATTATTGTTGGAGATCAGTTTGGAGCCCAACTTACTGTCGAAAGGGATGAGGATGGGAAAAACCTCATCCAGCCTGTGGAAGGCAGATTATAATACAGTTCTGCATTAAAACCTTGCACAATCTGTATAAAATTTTGGCATACACAAATGCGGAAAATTTTAATACAATATCTGTATGGAAATCTTACAATTTTGTATTATTTTAATACACTATCTATATAAAGCACGATTTGTTTTGTACTCGAAACCGCAAATAAAGTGGCTTTTTTCATTTGTTTGAAAGAGACTCATTTTTTTCATACCGTGTAGATTCAAATTCCGAACAGACTCATATTCCGAAAACTCGTTACATGGAGATTTATCTGCGGACTGACAAACCAAGGATATCATAATTGTCCAACAATAGGATAACGTTCAAATTTTGCATTTTAGTGTATTTAATGTGGTGATCGAAAGTTTGGCAGAATAAAATTATTAAGCATTGATAGTTATGATTATCAAGCACTTATATGATAGTTCTATTATTTTGCTGCCTGATAGGAACAATTTATTGATCTTTTAATATATTTCAACTCATATGCCATAAAGATCTCCGAAGTGTAAAATATACTGAAGTGTTCGCAATATGAGTCAAAAAACGGTACTACCTATAACATTTCTAAGAATTATAATCATGAATGGAAACATGCAAAACAACTTAATTCATCTTATTCGAATGTCAGTACACCAACGAGAAAATTGAAACCTATCAATAAATCTCACTCCTCGCCATCTAATACTCTTTCATCCTCAGATCAAAAACCGCCACTTTGAGCATGCCTTCGAGGTGTCGAGTTTTCTGTTCTTCGTCGGTCCGATGACAGTCATCGCGGTGCTGTACGTGCTGATCGGGATCAAACTACGCAAGAGCAAGCTGCTGCAGGGCGTCAAACGGCAGGGACCGGGTCTCGGCGGCGGCGCCAACCACGTCCATCATCACCATGGGGTTGGAGTGGCCACTTCCGGTGGCGGGGCAAGTTCTCGCGCCGTCACTGGTCAGACACGTGTGATACGAATGCTCGGTACGTACCATGGATGCATGCGGCATCATCTCTTTTTTTGTGCATTTTTTTTTCTTTCTTCAGACAGCAAGTAATTGAATGCTCGATTCTCGTTTCCAGTGGCCGTGGTGGCGACATTTTTCTTCTGCTGGGCACCGTTCCACGCACAACGACTGATGGCCGTGTACGGGGCCGTTACCAACACGGATAATGAATTTTTCTTCCAAGTCTACACTTATCTCACGTACATATCCGGCATACTGTACTTTCTGTCGACGTGCATCAACCCGCTGCTGTACCACATCATGAGTCACAAGTTTCGGGATGCTTCCAGGGTAAGTTGAATGTTGAAAAAGTGATTTTGCAGTTCTGTAGCTGCCAATATTGGCGGTCTGGAAAGTTATCCAAGAAAACAAAACAGTGTTCATGTATTCTATTATAAATGTAAGTTTGATCCTCGAATAGATCCTGCAATAATATTGCACGATTGCTGAAATAAGATAATTTCCAAACTAAATATTGTTTGAGAGAAGCATTAACTCTGCCTTGTCTATCAGTCAAAATTCAAAGAGTTTTTTGTGGAAATTGGGAGATTTTCCGGGGGATTTCCAGAAAACTTCAGGTGAAATAGTCAAATTTGCTAAATCCGAGCACCGCCACACATCATTTTAATCAAATAATATATTGCCAAGCAGTTAATGTGTCCCAGATCAATCGATGTTTGCCACGTTTTCAATCTTTCCGCGAATTACAAGAAAATCTACCGATCAATTATGTTGGTGATAATATGGGGGCATAATGTGTCGCTATTTATAGTTAGTTTCATTTTCTTCGAGTTTATTCCGCTTATAATCAATATAAGATGTTCCCCAATTGGGACACCCGCCATGCTGCTATAATTAATTCACGGTTACAGTTCACTGAAAATCTTCCTCCCGAAAGGGCGGTTTCACGGTCCATCTCACGGATTATCATAATGATTTTCGATGTTTCTTGCCGTCCATATACTCTGCACGAACACAAATTAGGGTTCACACAGCGGTAACGTGAAGTTGTCTGTAAGCAAAACCACACATGGTCAAGAAAAGTTTAGCGATTCATATGTGGCCAAAATCATAAAAGATAACCAAGACGCTGCAACCAAATTCACTGGAAATGTGTTACTCGGGAGAGTTTGGCCTAACTTCCAAACTTATAAGTCGACAGTTGCTAAACAGCAGCTGTTGAACCGAAAGCTGTAATAGTTTCTAGAAGTTTACTGAATTCACTTATTACCTCTCAGTTATTGTGAAAGTTGTACTGTGTATACGTATTCAGCCATTATGAGTTTATAAGTCTTTTATACAGATCTAATCGATTGAAGAGCAACAGAGTGCATTTGCCAGATAAACCAGTGAGTGAAGACATTCCACTTATCCAAATGTTAATGGTTCGAAAATAAAAACCGTAATTTCATAATAAATTTCATGAATAATAAATTGTTTGAACCACGGGAATGGACTGAATTTGAAAATCATTTCCTTTAAACCTCGTGACCAATTTTTCCAATCCTAGAGTGGCATGAACGGCTACCAATATGTTTGAACAATAAATATCTATGGAATGAAAAAAGGGGTCTGAAAAAAAATCAAGTCTACGTATCACATTAATAACACCAAATATGTTTTAACTTTGCTTGAAATAGGATATAGCCTCACTGATGGATGAACCAATCGGGGATTTTCATCAAATTATTTAACTATTCTGTCTGTCCTCTATTGGAGTACTTGTAGATGCACTGAGTAAACGAATGGAGAGGGTTTTATTTAAATTCACCTTGCGGATACGTTGGCATACATGACGTTGATGCTGTCTGCAACGGATGGAATTAACATTTTCGCTACAACAATTTGTTAGCATGCCGGGTTGGCAGAAATAAATTAAACTGTTGATTAAAATGTGTTTCACTTGCTGTGAAAATTAAACGCAGATCTGTTGGGAAGTTGGAATTTTCAATGTATCTCTTTTTCATTCTTCTCAAATGTGTACCGTTTTCGTTTTATACCTACTTGAAAAATTCTTTAGTATTTTTATATTGACTAAACAAACATTGTTTGCTATCTTTTAACACGCTTGATGGGTAGCTTGGAAACAGCAAGTAGGTTCATATGAGAGGCATGGATAGGAGAAATTCAAATACGATGCATTTTGTGAAAAATTCGGAAAAACATCCAAATAATTTTTTATTGCCGTTCCGAAAATATCCTCGGAAATAGAGGTGCGCAGCGCCACGCGGCCGTCGTCGACAGTTTCCACACAATTTTCCGTTTAAATTTCGAGAATCCCACCGTGAAAAGTAAGATAAACTTCGAGTGTAAATTTCGAAGGATTCCCGTTGAATCCAAAAAAATATTGTTGAAATAGATTTTTTGAACGGAGAAGAGTCGTTTGGCAGAAAGCCGTTTTACCGAATGCAACAATGCTCAACAAACATTGGAGGAGAATAAAGCGCTTATGTGACCATAATTAGTCCTCTATAGTTTATACAGTCGCCTCTCTACATCTCGATATTTAAGAGATCTGTGTTGCCTAAAACTGGGTGGACTGTATCGCCTGGGTGGCGTTGTGTATCATGTTTTCCCAACCAGGGCTCTTCGATCAATTTACGACGTAGTTTTTCGCTAGTATTTGTTAGTATTTCTGGATACTGTCTAAAGTTTAGAGTTAGTTGCCCCTTGCCTAAAATAGTTTGTTGGTAAGTCCGAAAGTTGTTTGCCCTAATATACTACATTTGGCTAAACTTTGGTCTAAAATTACTTTGCTGAAAATGCCATATGGTCGAATAGTTCCTTTGGCTGAAAAAAGCAGTTAACCGAATAGCTCAATTGACCGGAAGGGTCATTTGGCCGAAATAAGCATTCGACCGAAAGTGTCGTTCGGGTGAATTGCTGTTTGGCTGAAATGTTTGTTTTGCAGAAGAGAAAGCCTCTTGAAAGGAGGCTTCCGAACCTCTTGAAAGGAGGCTTCCGAGCCTCTTGAAAGGAGGCTTCCGAGCCTCTTGAAATTAAGCTTCCGAACCTCTTGAAAGGAGGCTTCCGACTTTCTTAAAAGGAGGATTCGAGCCTTTTGAAAGGAGGCTTCCGAGCCTCTTGAAAGGAGGCTTCCGAACCTCTTGAAAGGAGGCTTCCGAGCCTCTTGAAATTAAGCTTCCGAGCCTCTTGAAAGGAGGCTTCCGAGCCTCTTGAAAGGAGGCTTCCGAGCCTCTTGAAAGGAGGCTTCCGAGCCTCTTGAAAGGAGGCTTCCGAGCCTCTTGAAAGGAGGCTTCCGAGCCTCTTGAAAGGAGGCTTCTGAGCCTCTTGAAGGAGGCTTCCAGGCCTCTTGAAAGAAGGCTTGAGCCTCTTGAAAGGAGGCTTCCTGAGCCTCTTGAAAGGAGGCTTGAGCCTCTTGAAGGAGGCTTCCAGGCCTCTTGAAAGGAGGCTTCCAGGCCTCTTGAAAGGAGGCTTGAGCCTCTTGAAAGGAGGCTTCCAGCCTCTTGAAAGGAGGCTTCCGAGCCTCTTGAAAGGAGGCCTGAGCCTCTTGAAAGGAGGCTTCCGGAGCCTCTTGAAAGGAGGCTTCCAGGCCTCTTGAAAGGAGGCTTCCGAGCCTCTTGAAAGGAGGCCTGAGCCTCTTGAAAGGAGGCTTCCGGGCCTCTTGAAAGGAGGCTTCCGAGCCTCTTGAAAGAGACTTCCGAGCCTCTTGAAAGGAGGCTTCCGAGCATCTTGAAAGGAGGCTTCCAGGCATCTTGAAGGAGGCTTCCAGACCTCTTGAAAGGAGGCTTCCAGGCCTCTTGAAAGGAGGCTTCCAGCCTCTTGAAAGGAGGCTTCCAGGCCTCTTGAAAGAAGGCTTGAGGCCTCTTGAAAGGAGGCTTCCAGAGCCTCTTGAAGGGCTTCCGAGCCTCTTGAAAGGAGGCTTCTGAGCCTCTTGAAAGGAGGCTTCCAGGCCTCTTGAAGGAGGCTTCCAGCCTCTTGAAAGGAGGCTTCCGAGCCTCTTGGAGGAGGCTTCCGAGCCTCTTGGAGGAGGCTTCCGAGCCTCTTGGAGGGGGCTTCCGAGCCTCTTGGAAGGAGGCTTCCGCGCCCCTTGAAAGGGGGCCTCTGAGCCTCTTGGAGGAGGCTTCCGAGCCTCTTGGAAGGAGGCTTCCGAGCCTCTTGGAAGGAGGCTTCCAGGCCTCTTGGAAGGAGGCTTCCGAGCCTCTTGGAAGGAGGCTTCCGAGCCTCTTGGAAGGAGGCTTCCGAGCCTCTTGGAAGGAGGCTTCCGAGCCTCTTGGAAGGAGGCTTCCGAGCCTCTTGAAGGGAGGCTTCCGAGCCTCTTGGAAGGAGGCTTCCGAGCCTCTTGGAAGGAGGCTTCCGAGAGCCTCTTGGAAGGAGGCTTCCGAGCCTCTTGGAAGGAGGCTTCCGAGCCTCTTGAAAGGAGGCTTCCGAGCCTCTTGGAAGGAGGCTTCCGAGCCTCTTGGAAGGAGGCTTCCGGGCCTCTTGGAAGGAGGCTTCCGAGCCTCTTGGAAGGAGGCTTCCGAGCCTCTTGGAAGGAGGCTTCCGAGCCTCTTGGAAGGAGGCTTCCGAGCCTCTTGGAAGGAGGCTTCCGAGCCCGCCTCGATTTAAGGACTTCAGCGTACTTTTCCTTATCAGTTTTCACCAACAATGCCTCGCCTCTGTCCTTAGCTTTCTTTGCGGATTGAGATGCATTCGACTTTCCCTTTGCCCTACTGCCAACTGCCAAGGATTTTTGGTCCCTTGAAGATGGAACGTTGCAACCCTAGCCCAGCAGGGTAAATTGGCACAACTTGCAAATGAGGCACGCCGCATGAAGCTTGAGATCCTGGGACTGAGTGAACGTCCAAAATTGGTCAAACTTTGAAGAACACAGAACGTTGTCGGGACAAATTCTGCTATACTCTGGTTTACGAGGTGAACACGCTCCCAGGCATCGTGGAGTTGGCCTCCTACTAAGCACCCAGGCACACTCTGCGCTTATGAAATGGGAACCTATATGTAAAAGGATAATCGTGATCAGATTTAGAACACGGCTTCAAAACCTTACCATAATCCAATGTTATGCGCCAACCAATACTGCCGATTTGCAAGACAAAGAGCCAACTCAATGCCGTCGTAGATAGAATTCCGAAGGGTGATATCAAGATCTGATCCGATAACTCAAACTGTGAGCGCATTATGGGATGCCATGGTCTCGGAGAAATGAGCGAAAACGGAGAGCTGTTCGCAGAATTCTGTGGTACTAACGACATGGTGATTGGGGGATCTCATCCTGTTCTTGTCTTGCGACTCGATCAGCCTGGCGGAGCATCCGAAGGTCGAATCCTACTGAATCGCCTTTAATGGTCCCATGGTTATCTTTGCATGCAGCGAGGCCACGCAAGGGTTGACACTTACGTGTTCAGAGCCAGATCAGCGCAAGTCAGGAAAGGGCATCTGAGCCTACTCCAACACAGCAGGCAAAGCTTGGTGACAGGATTGGACAGCCCGCCCAGGTTTTAGGGAACGGAAGACAGCATAGCCATTAGCCCACTCGCCGTTTCGAGTCAGTGTCACCCGGCTCTAATAAGAGAGTAGAATGTCAGACTGCCAGCCCTCGCTTTCACAATATTACGATATCCAAGAAAAGATCCATTAACACGCGGCCAGAATACCATAATCAGGATTTCGTTGGCATTGATCCTGATGTGCCAATTGGCACTCCTTGATGGGCTCCTCTGCGCTTTGAGCGGCACACGGTTGCTTTGATAGGGACTGCTAGCTGTAATTTGGCATTAAAAATCGTTTGCCCTAACTAGATCATTTGGCTGAAATAGCTGTTTTTCTATTTTTTTTATATATATTGCGGCCGTACAGTTCGTAGTTGCTATACCGCGATGCTTCATTACTTTGACATGTTGAAATAAAACATAAGTAATGCATCGCTGCATTCGTAATACTGAACTTGTGTATTGTTGCTTGACAGTTAATAAATTGGTGGTTAATTCGGGAAGATTCTCTCAACTTATCTGTTTAACAAGCAATTCAATTTCGAAAGACGCATTGATGTTACATAGCTCAGAATATACAACTTAATGTTTCTGTTTCATATATGCAACATGCAGTGCTGCATCCTTTTGTTGTTTGTTTCCAAATGCTAAACACGTGTTGCATTTCAGTGTTATTAAAACATTCATCGTTATTCGAACGTTTTCGACACCTTCATGCAACTTGTTGGCGCTTTGATTTTTTGTCCATGCCTCTAATGAAACTGTTTGGAAACAAAGTGCTTTTTTGAAGATGTTGGGTAGAAAATGCGAAATTGTACAGAGAACAATGTAAATGGGGCACCGCCCACGTCCTAACGGCTATAAAGGGAAGGAAGGATCGTTAGTTCGATTCGTTGTTGCTACTACCACGATTGTCTTAGGATATTGTGTTGATTACGAAGGATGTCTTATCCGGATTCACTTTAATAAGTGATGGGATCTATGAGAGAGGATGATATTAAATGCGATATGCGTTTTAATTGATTCAACGCACAACGCAAAACAAAATATCTTGGATCTTGCGATCGCTTTGGGGACTAATCGGAACAACGATCAAATATATTCATTTAAAAAAAAATATTTTCATTTCATTTCTGAAATATTTAACACTTATATCGTAGATTATTGTCTAAAAGATGTGAAATACTTGTTTTGCAGGTCGTTATTACTTCTAAGGTCTCCAAACTCCCTGGAATACAGACCTTTGATCTCTATGGAATATATCCCTTTTATCTACGAATGTCTCATGTACACAGCAGTCTATAGATGTGTATTTTATTGCAGCGCAGACCTGTAGAGTTCAAACTAGAAAATTGTATACTGTTTTTATGTGAATTGAGTTGTACAGATGTTCTAAGTTGCACAAGGACTCCGTCAAATACAGGCCATTGCATCTACATACGTAACAGGTTGTCTTTGTAGGATTTTTCAGATTGGTTCAGGCTCTTAACCCGTAAAACAAGTAAAGGGAATACAATATAAAGCTCTATTAAAGCTAAACGAACTCCATGCAATAAAAGCTTCAAGATATATAAGTATACTGCAACAACATTTATTCATTATGTACATGAACATCCTCAACAAAATCATCATTTATTTCTTCAAGATCGATTAAAATATCTGCTATGGTATATTTTTCTGTACTCGAATCTGTTGTATTGCAAGAAGTTTCAGTTTCAAGAAGTTTTTTCAATGCGATCTACCTGACGTCCCTCGTGAGCTCTAAATACTTCAATGAGTTGCCTATAATTCATGATTCACCAAATAATAAGTACAAACACTTCACACGATTTACCTTCGCAATCACAGCTCACTATGCACTCAGATAGACATTCATAAATGTTCTGTTTATTTATTTCATCTTGGTACATACCAATAATTATCGAAAGATGTCCTTAGGTACAGACATTTTTGCTTCTTGTATTCACATATTGGATTTTAATTAATATCAAAATTTTACTTTTTATGAAATAATTTCAAATGAAGCCTAGAGTATTTTCGTAACCCTCAAGAGTATATTGTTTTTTTCATATTTATTTGCTTGATACTTGATAGATAATGAGTTGCCTCCTCTTGGTGAGCCTACGCCAAATGGAGTATCATATAGCGCATAAGCTATCGTGTACACGGCCTACCACGAAGCCTACGACACTTTTCGTGTTATCTACTATCTCTATTTTAACTGTTCTTGATGCTCTTTGTCATACGCATGGGATTTGTATCCAGCCCATCACAGTCTGCCGTGTATTATGAGAATAATTACATTTAATGTTTCAAAATTAATGACTTTTTTTCGAAAAAGTGATCGGAATCGCAGATTTGCAGCCATAAGCAGCTGGAATTTGTTTTAATGCCTTCTGGGAGGTCCAAAGAAAGTCGTAGTGGTAGTCGCTAAGCGAAACTTTGAGAAACTTTTTTTGTATGGAACTTTTTGTATGAAAAAATTTTTTTTTTTCTTCGGGTCATTTTCGGATGTTTCACTACCTATTTTCCCATAACTAACCCGTTCTTCGCAAGTCCATGAAACAAGCTTTCAGAAACTTTTTAAAGAGTTGGAAAAGAGCTACTGTAGCCGAAGATATTGACAGTTGAATAATGCATTGATGTGCATAATGCATAATGCAAGAACTAAAAAGTGTCTGGCTCTAATGCCTATATCTTGATAACCATATGGCTTAGAGTGCTGATTTAGTAGGTCAACTTGAATTACGAATCAGAGAAAGTCGATTTTTTTATTTTCGGCCACCTGATTCCCCATAGTGGAATGGTCTATGTCCAATACGAAACACGAATAAGCCAAATAAGCTATTGAGCCAAAAATGCAGAAAAGGCCATTTGGCCTAACGTATCATATGGCCGAAAATGTAATTTGCTGAACAGGTAATATGTCCAAAAATGTTGACTTGTTCGGTCAAATGGCCCTTTCGGCCAAACAACCATTTCGACAATCAAAATCACACTGACGTAAATTTCTACTCTTTTTAATTCCAGCGCACCCTCAAAATGAGCTGCTTTGGAGTCGATGCCAAGCGATCCGAAGCTCAAAACCACACGTACAGTGCTTTGTCGCGATACGGACTAACAGGAAACGGTGGCTCCTTCAAAGCTGGATCGAACATCCACTACGGAACCCCAATAGCCCATAATAGGCCCATCACGGATATGCAGTTCTGTCAACAAGAATCGGAAATGTCACTACTTCGTTGCGAACTTGGGCGGTGTGTGAAGGCGGACCCGCACTGTGTCTCCATAAGCAGTCAATCGACGATCTTGACCACCATGAGCAACAACGGCGCCAATCGTTCGCTATCGGCCGAACGATCAAAACAATTGAATGGGCGGTCCGTTTACCGTTCGTCCGATAGTTTAGGTTCCCGAGGAAGCCTCCGGACCGGAGGGGTGCCTCTGGAGAACGGTGAACCGGGAGGGCGGCTATCCACCATTGCGGAAAAGCTACGACGCGGTACCAAGAAGGTGCTACAGTTCAGCAAATCACCGCCGACGTCACCGACAAAGGTGTCGACCGGTGTGCAGACTTCCGATCGGGACGACAAGCGACGGTGGCTGCGGAAGAAGGAGAGCGTCGACTCCGTGGACACCAACACGATAAGCAATTCGAGCCTGAAGGAGTATGACGAAGAGGAGTTCTCCAGCGCTGAGTTGGCTAGATTTATGGCAGAGATCAATAATGAGATTCGTTGAATGCGTTTCTGTGAATCATATTTTTTTAACCTTCTGTCTGTGTTCAAAAAAACTTACGTTGTCTGTGCTCTGGGGTCAAATTGACCCCAAATTGAAATTGCTATAACTTTTTTATTGTTAGGCCGATTTTGGATTTTTGGGGCTGTTTCGAAAGATAATTTAATCATCTATCAGGTCGTAACCAAAGATAGACTATTGGTGGGTGGGTACATCGCGGGGAGGGGTTTTAGTGAACAAGAGTACAAAAACAGTGATTTTTCATGATTATTTTACTTATATCCGAAAATTCTACCCATTTTGAACTGCACCTTTTTTAAAAAGGTTATGCAAAAAGGCGTGTGCTTCGGCATGAGGCGTTGATAACTTTTGACCTTGGCCGCCAGGTGAATTATATTTGAATTCATTATTTTAGACTACTCAAGATATTCTGATATATAGAATTCTCCTCAGTGTAAATATTCTAAATAATATTATAAATTTGTTAAAATGGCGTCTTGATCAAAGGTCGTCTAGTGGGAATGGACTGTCTAGTGATGGAAGTAATAATTGGGAATTTTACAAATAGGCGGCAAATTGGCTAATCTTTGGTTACGCATGTAGACCCAAAGGCCTTAGTTCCAGGGTTTTCTTGAATGACCTAAAACATATTCTGTGAACACATTCTATTATTTGCAGCATCGTTGGAGCAGGTTGAATGCAAAGAAAACTTTTAATGAACTCTACCACAACATTCATGATTGCCAAAAATGCTACAAACCAAAATACATCAGATCTCACATGCAACAATATACTCAAATATAACAGCTCATTAGCGCCGCATCTTGGAAGAAGTGCTCATTAAATTGAGCACCGCTTTGTAGTCCTGGACATCCTGAACAATGTTGCCGAATACAACTTGGTTGTAGGTATGACGGATCGCAATATTTCAAATATGCAAGAATATTGCAAGTACACTAGCGCCGCCTATTTGTAAATTTCCTAATTATTTATTCCGTCACATGACTCCGTCCATTCCCACCAGACGAACTTTGTTAAAGACGTCATCTTTACAAATTTCAAATTTGTGCGATAAGAATATTTACACTGAGGAGAATTCCATATATCGGAATTACTTGAGTAGTCTGAAATAACGAATTCAAATATACCGCCACCTAGCGACCAAGCTCTAAACTAATCAATGCCTCATGTCAAGGACACACCTTCCTGCATAACATTTTTAAAAAGGAGCAGTTCAAAATGGGTAGGATTTTCAGATATAAGTAAAATAAGCATGAAAAATCACTGTTTTTGTACCCTTTTTTTACGAAAACCCCTCCTCGCGATGTACCCGCCCACTTATAGTCAATCTTTGGTAACGACCTGAAAGATGATTAAATTATCTCTCGAAACAGCCCCAGAAATCCAAAATTGGCCAAACATTAAAAAAGTTATAGCAATTTCCATTTGGGGTCAATTTGACCCCAGAGCACAGACAACGTAAGTTTTTTGAAAAAAGTACACTGTAGCGCAAATTTTCAATATTTTTCAAGCGGATTTGCACCTAGAAGACAGATCTCGGCGAGTTTTACCAAACTACCAAAAATTAGGAGAATCGGTTGAAAACTAAAAAAATGGCAGCCACTCAAAGTGGCCTGGGGTCATATTGACCCCAGAGCACAGACAAAAGGTTAAAAGCGCAGAATGTGTTATTCTTGAAGAAAGGAAGGAACAATGAAACCCGCATTATTACGAGTACAAATTCGAAACGAAATAATGCAAAAGTGATATCGTGGTGTAAGGCACCGACACACATGGCTCAGGAAAAGAGGTGCCACCTGTTTGGCACTATGATAGGCAGAGTACTTCAAATACTGTATTTACATTTCGGTAGTATAGCAATGCAAATTATTTATTTTGAACTTGAGGATGGTTCATACAGGGCACATTTGCGTCCAATTTAACAGTTTTCCCTGAGGAAAAACTATCGAATTAGATGCAAACGCATCCAGAGGATGACGCACATCAACTATAATTATAAGGCAGAGTTCAGGTTTTTGTTTTGAATTTAAAATTTCAAAATAATTATATCTCTCAACTAGAACGCAATTCAGCGTTATATTTATTTATTTTTTTATTCCAACATCGATTTGACTCTTCAGAGACATAAGCCGTGGGATAATTGCAAGTGCATAAGCCCTATATTAAATTATCGGTCTGCCAAATGTCCACACAGCATTGGGCTTCAATTAATAATCGTTCAATGTTTTGAACTCCTTGCAGTTACCGAACGGTTCCGGTTCTTTGGCCAAGTAGAAGCAAAAGTATTATAACGCTAGAGGCGCTGTTATCCCTTATAGCATTTGTGATCAACATGAGTGAACCATAGTGACCCGAATTTTGCATATAGGGTTTTGTCGGTACCTTGAATGTCAAATTTATTGGTTTGGTTTGCTTGTTACCAAGTATGAAAACTGGACTACTTTGATGAAAAACTAACACATAAAACCGTCTTGAACAAAAAATGTTGATCACAAGATTTGAAGCCCCAATAGCAATAAAATACTTATGCATCTACTTTTGGCTACCAACCCGCGGTAAATTGCTTGTCGGTCAACCGAATCGAAGCGACGTTAGTGATTTTAATTTAAAACAATAAACTAATTAGTTCTGCTATAGGCAGAAAATAGCCTAGAATGATGTCGCGCATTTTTTAAGATCTGTTAGCTATAAAATAAAATAAAATTCTAAGAATCATGCATGCTTGCAAGTTGATGGGTACAAGAAATTAAGCCCGATATGATTAGGTTCAGACACAGTAAGTCGAAAGATCTACTGATATTAAAAAGACAACCATTTTTAAATCATTGAAAAGAAAAAAAAACGAATATATAATTGTTAAAATACATTTACATGTATGAGGGGTCTTCAGTAGCCTTGCGAGCCATGGTGTAGGATTGCAAATCCGGATATGGCGAGTTCGATTCTCGGTCCGGTCTAAGCTGTTTTCGGGTGGGAAACATTCTCGAATCCCTGGGCAATAAGTGTGTATCCATTGTACTTGCCACACAGGATACATACTCATGTAATGACGGGCATAGAAAAGCTTTTAAATAATAACTGAGGAAATGCTAATAGCACTTAATATAGAATATTTTGAAAATCCGGCCAGTTCCAGTTAAGAAGAAGAAATATGTTTCACGCCAATATTGTTAAATAATATTATCAAAAATATTTGTCTCCGATAATTTGGTATAGTTTCTGGGAACGATAGGCAACTTAAAGCGGATGAAGATGAGAAAGCATCGACATTTAGCGTGAATCCACTTTTTAAATTTTGAGATTTCTTAGATTTTGATTGAAAAAAAAAATTCAAATAAAATACGAAAATACTAAGCTACCTGTATTGTTCTGATATTGAAGGAACATGAAATTTTGGTCAAGTTGTTTTAGTTTCATCAGCAGTTTCATAATTCATTAGCAAATGATCAATCCTTTATGATTTTCAAGTTTTTCCATAGTTTTAACTAAATCGAACGTATGATCTTTAGCTTTCTAACTAAAACTAATCTTAAAAGATGCATCGCACTTCAGGATAATCCTTACAAATACGATGCAGCGTATCGTATGCCTGTATCGAATCTACATGTTTCGAAGGTATTTCTTTCTGCCGATTTGTCTAGTGTTCTAGGGATTTTGCTACTATTTTCTGAAAATTTTGAATTTCCAATTATTACGCTTCTTCAGATTGGAGAAAGGTTTGGTAAAACTCTTTGATTTCAAGGAGAGGCAACTAAAAGTTAAATAAGAAGAAACATGGATTTTTTTCGGATGGATTTTAAAAACTCCACAGACTTATTTAGCTTTTCTAAACTTTTGTAGCCGCATTAATATAACCTGTAAAAAGGTCTCAGTAGGCGTTAAAGTTAGATGACAACTCGTACGTTTTTTTTTAATTACAGTTAATTTGAAAATATGTTAATTTGAAAATATGCGTTATATTTGTTACAATAAGTTAATTTGTTGCTGATTTTGTTAACTAAATTAAAAATTATCGGCAAATAAGTTGTATCAGGATGTAGAATTGAATTTTTAATTATCATCCTAGAATTTATTCTAACAGGAAAGTAAGTTAAATATCTTGGCTGTGCATATGCACAGCATATGTTTCGAAATGGACAAATTGATATGAAATTTGCGAAAAAGAATCCACGTGTCTTGGAGGGACTCGAACCCTCAACCTCCTACTCTCTAGATAGGCGTGATAACCCCTACACAACAAGACCACTTAAAGGTCACGTTTGCGGAAAAGCCATCAGAATCCGAGTACCAACCTCCACCGCGGTTAGCTCTCTTTTTTGCAAATTGAATATCTTTCGGATGCTTGATTTGTCCAATCTCCACATGTGCTTTACTATTGTATACCCACAGCCAAGCGAGTGCACATTGTTTATTAAACGAGAGGATCGCACTCCATGCCCCCAGGAACTGTCTGGGCGGGACGGTATAGAATGCGAATTCAATCGCACTCTGCTGTGCCAAAGGCTTGCTTGGCTAAAGCATTTGATGAGTTTGATTGCCTTAACGTAAGCGGTCGCGTGTACTCAGACGACTAATGACGGTGAAAGACCGACACTTGATTACAATTAATTGCATATTATTCGGCAACTCGGCCGTACGAAAACCATTTTTTGTTAAATATCTTGGCTGTGCATATGCACAGCATATGTTTCGAAATGGACAAATTGATATGAAATTTGCGAAAAAGAATCCACGTGTCTTGGAGGGACTCGAACCCTCAACCTCCTACTCTCTAGATAGGCGTGATAACCCCTACACAACAAGACCACTTAAAGGTCACGTTTGCGGAAAAGCCATCAGAATCCGAGTACCAACCTCCACCGCGGTTAGCTCTCTTTTTGCAAATTGAATATCTTTCGGATGCTTGATTTGTCCAATCTCCACATGTGCTTTACTATTGTATACCCACAGCCAAGCGAGTGCACATTGTTTATTAAACGAGAGGATCGCACTCCATGCCCCCAGGAACTGTCTGGGCGGGACGGTATAGAATGCGAATTCAATCGCACTCTGCTGTGCCAAAGGCTTGCTTGGCTAAAGCATTTGATGAGTTTGATTGCCTTAACGTAAGCGGTCGCGTGTACTCAGACGACTAATGACGGTGAAAGACCGACACTTGATTACAATTAATTGCATATTATTCGGCAACTCGGCCGTACGAAAACCATTTTTTGTTAAATATCTTGGCTGTGCATATGCACAGCATATGTTTCGAAATGGACAAATTGATATGAAATTTGCGAAAAAGAATCCACGTGTCTTGGAGGGACTCGAACCCTCAACCTCCTACTCTCTAGATAGGCGTGATAACCCCTACACAACAAGACCACTTAAAGGTCACGTTTGCGGAAAAGCCATCAGAATCCGAGTACCAACCTCCACCGCGGTTAGCTCTCTTTTTGCAAATTGAATATCTTTCGGATGCTTGATTTGTCCAATCTCCACATGTGCTTTACTATTGTATACCCACAGCCAAGCGAGTGCACATTGTTTATTAAACGAGAGGATCGCACTCCATGCCCCCAGGAACTGTCTGGGCGGGACGGTATAGAATGCGAATTCAATCGCACTCTGCTGTGCCAAAGGCTTGCTTGGCTAAAGCATTTGATGAGTTTGATTGCCTTAACGTAAGCGGTCGCGTGTACTCAGACGACTAATGACGGTGAAAGACCGACACTTGATTACAATTAATTGCATATGATTCGGCAACTCGGCCGTACGAAAACCATTTTTTTGTTAAATATCTTGGCTGTGCATATGCACAGCATATGTTTCGACAATGGACAATGGACAAATTGATATGAAATTTGCGAAAAAGAATCCACGTGTCTTGGAGGGACTCGAACCCTCAACCTCCTACTCTCTAGATAGGCGTGATAACCCCTACACAACAAGACCACTTAAAGGTCACGTTTGCGGAAAAGCCATCAGAATCCGAGTACCAACCTCCACCGCGGTTAGCTCTCTTTTTTGCAAATTGAATATCTTTCGGATGCTTGATTTGTCCAATCTCCACATGTGCTTTACTATTGTATACCCACAGCCACAGTGGTCTTGTTGTGTAGGGGTTATCACGCCTATCTAGAGAGTAGGAGGTTGAGGGTTCGAGTCCCTCCAAGACACGTGGATTCTTTTTCGCAAATTTCATATCAATTTGTCCATTTCGAAACATATGCTGTGCATATGCACAGCCAAGATATTTAACAAAAAAATGGTTTTCGTACGGCCGAGTTGCCGAATAATATGCAATTAATAGGAAAGTAAGGTTTGTTTCTTATGGTCAAATCGCCGTTTGAAAGCTCGTAGGAATTGTCGGGCCACTGAATTGTAAGCCGAAGAAAAAAAAATTAACTAACTAATTTTTCCAATCCAGTATTTTGCGCTCGATAATGGCGGCCAAGTAAGTGCCTAGAGATTCTACCTCTTGAATGTCACTAGGCACTTACTTTTTATTTACGTTTTATAATCAGTGTAGGCTACGAATTTATGAAAAATATTGGCACTCACCAGTTCTGCCTTGAACCAACAAACGTCAAAAAAGGATCTTTCATTTATTTGTTTAATTCTTACTTTCGCTACAATTTAACCCTAATTTCAAATATTCATCTTTAATTTTTAGCTGAAGAATATGAAAATCACAAGCAAACCACTTTGGAATGTCAATCCTGCTAGACGCAATTACATCTAATCTAATTTGTATGAATCGTTGGAATTCGTGTTTCAGAAAAGAAGTTTGATTGTAGTTCGTACTTCTGATTTAAACCTAAAAATAAACTAATTGTGTCTGTAAATATCGGTTGGACAAACTTTTTTGTGTAGTCCAGAATCCCATTCGCATGTTTTGTTGTTTATGCTCTCTCTCAAAAATATTTATTTCATTGTAGTTTTTTATATGTATGTTCAATGTTCTATAGCGACATAATTAAACGTGTATTGAATTAACCAAAGCCCAGTACCATTTTTTTCGGTATAAGGCCAAGGCCAGAATATAATGAACAATAACAGTTGCTCGCCATGGCACGGAAAGAGGAAAATTTATCAGCATCAAAACAACAGCAAAGAGTTATGGAAAATATTAAAATCTTTGTTAAAACCTAGTTCTTGTAAACCGCGATCCATAACTTTTAATGGCACATTAGAAGAGTCAGAAGAAGTAATTGCGTCTAAATTTAATGATTATTTTGTCGACAGTGTTTCAACCATTAACCGATCTATCGAGTTAGTGGATGAACCTGACGAAATAAAACAACCAGTCAACAGTAACTTGAGATTCGAAAGTTTTCACCCCATAACATTTCAAGAACTTGAAACGATTTGTTTTAATTTAGGAAAACGGCTGGTATTGATAATGTTAATGCTAAAATTATACAAGATTGCTTTCATGTCATCGGACACAACCTGCTGGACCTGATAAATGAATCATTGCAAACTGGGCACGTGCCGCAAGTTTGGAAGGAATCGTTAGTTTGTTTGGACAATTATATTTTTTTTTTATTTATTGAGGCACTGATAAACTACTTTGTTCGCCTCGATGATGATGATGGATTTTATATATATTGACGTAATTGTAATTTGACCTTTTTTTGTGTAAGTCTACAAAAGTTTGAGTCTCGCGCGCGCAAAGCAGATATGAATGATATTTTTAAATTTATGTACAATTTTGCGCATTTCCGATTGTTTGAATGATTCTTCGGATTAGTAAATGGCTATCTGGTAGAGTTTTGTACCCGTGATTGATACCGAAACTTTTGATATCGACGGAGCGTTTTAATTTTGTTGACGACATAGATTATTAATTTTATTGATGCTTACGAGTGACAAACGTTAAGTGGGCTTGTATAAACATGAAACGCGATTCTTGGCGGAACTTTTGAAATCTGTGCGAGAGGTATCACAAGTTTTGCATTTTAGTATAAACTCGAAGTATCACTACCGATGCTTATGAGAATCTGTAGATGAAAACAACAGTTTTTTCTTAATTTACATTTTTGCTGGATAGTAATGGAAAGTTATGTAATTCATATCTGTGATGGTAATCAGATCGTTTTTGTTTTTTTGCAAATCTGATTAAATTGTTATATCAAATTCAATTAATTATCTTAAAGATAAATCGTCTAGCTCAAACCTTTGTAGGGGTATGTGGCGGGACCATCATCATCATCATCATCATCATCATCACAAAAACTAAGTTTGGCGGATAGTCAAACGGACCGGGCACCAGAATCTTTGGGTAAGCTTGACTAATATTGATATGAATTCGAAAAGTTGCTTTCAATGGACTTGATAAACGCAGACACAGGCGAACTTATATATTTTGACATACAACTCTACTATCAGAGCTTAGGGGGCAATTCTTTTTGGACGGACGAGTTTTCTTAGTCGCATTGAAGTATACATACAGTTTTTCAATTGTTCTCCGCCAACTCAATAATGAATTTTGGGAAAGAATCTGCGATCATCGAATCCGTACAAGTCCGTTCAAACGAAATCAAACACGATTAATTGAAATAAAATTTAATGTCCGTCAAACTCATCCTGACGTCCTGGTGTCCGGAGTCCGGACCGACCATCTATCTAATCCTTCTGAGTATTCGCCTCTCAAAGCGAATCAATAAACTTATGTGTATTCCCAGGTTTTTAGGCTGTTTTAAGATTAATTGAAAAACGAGGAGGAAATCTTCAAAGCTGAAATAAAAAGTTATGGTTATACATAAATAATTGCAACGAAAAGAAAAATCAACAGAGCATATTTTGACGTTCGAGAACAAGACTGATGAGTGCCAATATTTTTCAAGAATTCAACGCCTACGTTGATTAAAATGTGTAAATATTTTCTACCTCTTGAATGTCAAAAAGGCACTCACTTGGCCGCCATTACCGAGCGCAAAATACTGGATATGTAATATACATAATGTATTCTAGGTTCGAAGCAAATCAATAAAGACTTCAAAGACCAGTGTCGAGCTTTACATTCCATTTAAGGCGAACGCAACATCTATGGTCTTCTGAACCTATCTATGTTTTTTGGAATCCTACGAGATATTTAGATTGAGCGTCGATGAACATCATTTTAAATGTCTATAAGCCGCCCATGGATATCTGGTGTGGGCCACTTTGAGATCAATATATTAGTTGGGTTAAGCGAAAATGATAAACTTTCCGTGTTATAACTGTAAAAGTAGAAAAGTTAAATAAGTTAACCCCCTTGAATTTTTCATTAGTTACGCCAATGTGCATATGTATTAACTATGTCCGAACTATGGAAAATATACAAAAGTGCAATTCCAGTAAGTGACTTAGGACCGTCTGCAACAGTTTGTAATCACTTCTGATCACCGATTTACTGCGTCTGAATCTAAGCCATTAAACATTAGAACAAAAACAGAACTTCATCGAAATTAATTAACACAATGACAATGTCGAATAAATCATCCACTCAATATTTACAAATAGAATAGTAACATTAATTTATTCATAGAATAGAAAGAAATGAATTCACTTTTCTTGCCATTTACGGAGAAACTCAATTACCCTCTCGTGCCCTCTCTTTCTTCAGCAGCAAAACTCATTAATGAGTTATGCCGCTAAGCTTCAAAAATGGGTAAATATTTCTGCAGAATGAAAGGGGTAGTATATAACGTATCTATGAATGGTGTTGAGGCGCCGCATCGATCCACCTTGCTCGCTGTGCCCCTCGCATTCTTGTTCTCGTCAGATCGTTGTCGAGAACAATTTTCATCGGATTACTGTCCAACATTCTGGCTGCGTGCCCGGCCCACCGCAGTCTTCCGATATTCACGGTGTGAAAGATGGATGGTTCTCCCAACAACTGATGCAACTCGTGGTTCATTCGCCTCCTCCACGTACCGTCCGCCATTTGCACCCCACCATAGATGGCATGCAGCACTTTCCTTTCGAAAACTCCCAGTGCGCGTTGGTCCTCCACGAATATCGTCCAGGTCTCGTGTCCGTAGAGAACTACCACCATTCCACCAGTGAGCCCAAGTACACGAATTCTTCAACCACCTCGATTTCGTCCGCACCGATAGAAACTCGCGGTGAGTGGCTTACATTGACCTCTCTTAAGCCTCTTCCTCCGTGCAAATCGTACCACTCGTATCAATCCCTGCCCTTCGTATTACTCCCTCCAAAGCAATGTTGAATACCAGACACACGAAAGACCATCATCTTGCCGTAACCCTCTGCGCGTTTCGAAGGAACTCGAGAATGCTCCCCTCGGTCCGTGGTAGAGCGCACGCCCTTAAATCCGGCCTGCTACTGCAACACGAACTCTCTTGCAATTGGTGTTAGTCGGCAGCATAAAATTTGGGAGAGTAACTTATAGGCGGCGTTCAGCAATGTTACAAATCCAGCTTATAGCCTTTTTTCATACATGGGACACGCGACACCTTCCATACACTCCTGCGACAGAACCTACTTTAGCATTAGCATTGAGCAATTCGCACAAATTCGTAGGTGGTACAAGCCAAGTCTGTTGTATGAGAGAAACATTACTTTCATCCGTTACCTCAGAATAATTCAGGTTCAGATATTGATTTGGGATTCATCACTATCTCTTAGATGGAAGCATTGCACTCTCCAATAGTCGAGATCTGTCCTGGCCACGCCCTGCTAATGCTGAGGAAGTTAGTTAGCGAATGCTGGTTAGTTGGACACCTACTTAAGAAAGATGCAGAAAACTTTACGACCTCTCATAGGTGCCACGGGAGGTTTTGGAATTGTGTGGAAGAAAGTGAAACACAGAAAGAACTAAGATAGAAATACAAAGTAGGAAAGGGACGACCCTGGAATTGAACCCACGATCTCCTGCTTATAAGGCAGAAGCGGTAGCCACTAGACCACCGAGCTCGTCTCCACTCCTGCGACAGAACCTTCTTCTTCCCAAATCTTGGTAATGACCCAGTGCAGCGCTTTAGCCAGTGCATCACTACTGTATTTGAATAACTCTCCTGCTAGTTGGTCAACCCCAGAGGATTTGTTGGTTTTCAGCCTGCCGATCTCCTTCTGGATTTCCTGGAGATCTGGAGTCGGAAGACGGAAGACGCTCCCAGGTTCATTACCATACCGCAATCGTTGTCTGCCACATCGTCATTTAGGTGATCATCGTAGGGCTGCCGCCACTTTTGGATTACTTCACGCTCGTTCGTAAGAAAGTTCCTGTTTATGTCCTTACACATATCACGCTGTGGCACGTGGCCCTTTTTTCGTTATTGGGTATTTTAATCACTGCGACCATTTATTTGATATATTGTGATATATGCCCCATTCGATCTAGTTTTGTCAAGTTGACGCAGCATTACTATTTAGAGAAATTGCATTAACTTGACTACCAGCGTTATCCCAATGCGGTATTATGGTTCTGATGAATCGTACTACCATATTGGGACTTGTTCCCCAAACTTCTGATGGTTCTATCAGCCCCTAAGAACTGTAATCTCCTTCTAAAAATTGCCGGACAATGGCATAACAGATGTTCCGAGTCTTCTACATGTATGCCGTAGAAACGACATACATCATCTTGAAGTTTTCCTAACAGCTTCAAGTGATATCGGCTCGGGCAATGGCTGTTATAAGGCCTGTGTATGTGTTAGGATCTTTTTTTGAAAGATCTAAAATTTTGCGACTGATAAATACGTTTGGTGTGATGAAACGTTTAGACTGCCTCGCAATGAAGGTGTTTTTCCAGATGTCCTCTGTAGCGTATAAGACGAGCTAATAATAAATAAATTGAAGAACGAAAAAAATAATAATAATAAGTAATAGGTGGCCTAAGATATTTGGGTTTTCCCCGTAATTTTAACTCTCCAAAGTCCTGTGGCTTCATAGTGCTGGGTAAGATGCGCCATCGTGTGATTGGGTAGCAGCCAACGCAAGGATGTGCAAGCTGAGGATTAAAGGCCGTTTCTTCAACTATAGCATCATCAACGTGCACTGCCCACACGAAGGGAGACCCGACGACGAGAAAGAAGCGTTCTTGAGCTTGAGCAGACATACGATGGATGCCCACTGCGAGACGTCAAAATCGTCATCGGTGACATGAACGCACAGGTAGGAAGGGAGAAAATGTATAGACCGGTCATCGGGCCGGATAGTCTGCACACCGTATCGGATGACAACGGCCAACGATGCATAAACTTCGCAGACTCCCGAGAAATGGTAGTCCGAACCACCTTCTTTCCCCGCAAAAATATCCACAAGGCCACATGGAGATCACCTAACCAAGAAACGGAAAACCAAATAGACCACGTTCTAATCGACGGTAAATTCTTCTCCGACATCACGAACGTACGCACTTACCGCAGTGCGAATATTGAATTCGACCACTACCTCGTTGGAGTATGCCTGCGCTCAAAACTCTCGACGGTGTACAACACGCGTCGAAGTCGGACGCCGCGGCTTAACATTAAGCGGCTACAAGACGGTAGACTATCCCAAGAATACGCGCAGCAGCTGGAAGTGGCACTCCCAACGGAAGAGCAGCTAGGCGTAGCGTCTCTTGAAGATAGCTGGAGAGATAATCGATCCGCCATTGGTAGCACCGCAACCGCTGCACTTGGCTCGGTGCCCCCGGATCAGAGAAACGACTGGTATGACGGCGAATGTGAGCAGTTAGTAGAAGAGAAGAATGCAGCATGGGCGAGATTTCTGCAACACTGCACGAGGGCGAACGAGGCAGCGCGGAACAGACAAAACTCGATTTCCCGGAGAAAAAAACGCCAGCAGGATGATCGAGACCGTGAAGAGACAGAGCAACTGTACCGCGCTAATAACACACGAAAGTTCTATGAGAAGTTGAACCGTTCACGATAGGGCCACGTGCCCCATCCTGATATGTGTAAGGACATAAACGGGAACCTTCTTACGAACGAGCATGAGGTGATCCAAAGGTGGCGGCAGCACTACGAAGAGCACCTGAATGGCGATTTGGCAGACGAAGATGGCGGTATGGTAATGGACCTGGGAGAACGTGCGCAGAACATAATTTTACCAGCACTGGATCTGCAGGAAATCCAGGAGGAGATTGGCCGGCTGAAGAACAACAAAGCCCCTGGGGTTGACCAACTACCAGGAGAGCTATTTAAACAAGGTGGTGAGGCACTGGCTAGAGCGCTGCACTGGGTCATTACCAAGATTTAGGAGGAGGAAATTTTGCCGCAGAAGTGGATGGAAGGCGTCGTGTGTTCATTCATTCATTTATTTAGTTAACATCTAAACAGATAACAATGAATCAACAATTTGACGCCACAATGCACGGTTTGAGGCCGCATCTCTCCATCCTCGGATACGCCCCACGCTCGCCAAGCCGTTTTGCACCTGGTCTGCCCATCTCGCTCGCTGCGCTCCACGCCGTCTCGTACCTGCCGGATCGGAAGCGAACACCATCTTTGCAGGGTTGCTGTCCGGCATTCTTACAACATGTCCTGCCCATCGTACCCTTCCGGCTTTAGCTACCTTCTGGATACTGGGTTCGCCGTAGAGTTGGGCGAGCTCATGGTTCATTCTTCGCCGCCACACACCGTCTTCTTGCACACCGCCAAAGATGGTCCTAAGCACCCGTCTCTCGAATACTCCGAGTGCTTGCAAGTCCTCTTCGAGCATTGTCCATGTTTCATGTCCGTAGAGGACAACTGGTCTTATAAGCGTCTTGTACATGACACATTTGGTGCGGTGGCGAATCTTTTTCGACCGCAGTTTCTTCTGGAGCCCGTAGTAGGCCCGACTTCCACAGATGATGCGCCTTCGTATTTCACGACTAACGTTGTTGTCAGCCGTTAGCAAGGATCCGACCACCTCGAAGGTATCCCCGTCTATCGTAACACTGCTTCCCAGGCGGGCCCTGTCGCGCTCGGTTCCGCCCACAAGCATGTACTTTGTCTTTGACGCATTCACCACCAGTCCAACTTTTGTTGCTTCACGTTTCAGGCGGATGTACAGTTCTGCCACCTTTGCAAATGTTCGGCCGACAATGTCCATGTCATCCGCGAAGCAAATAAATTGACTGGATCTGTTGAAAATCGTACCCCGGCTGTTACACCCGGCTCTCCGCATGACACCTTCTAGCGCAATGTTGAACAACAGGCACGAAAGTCCATCACCTTGTCTTAGTCCCCGGCGCGATTCGAACGAACACCATCCACCGTTGCTTTGATCAGTCTGGTAAGCTTCCCAGGGAAGCTGTTCTCGTCCATAATTTTCCATAGCTCTACGCGGTCTATACTGTCGTATGCCGCCTTGAAATCAACGAACAGATGGTGCGTTGGGACCTGGTATTCACGGCATTTTTGAAGGATTTGCCGTACAGTAAAGATCTGGTCCGTTGTCGAGCGGCCGTCAACGAAGCCGGCTTGATAACTTCCCACGAACTCGTTCACTAATGGTGACAGACGACGGAAAATGATCTGGGATATCACTTTGTAGGCGGCATTAAGGATGGTGATCGCTCGAAAGTTCTCACACTCCAGTTTGTCGCCTTTCTTGTAGATGGGGCATATAACCCCTTCCTTCAACTCCTCCGGTAGCTGTTCGGTTTCCCAGATTCTGACTATCAGTTTGTGCAGGCAAGTGGCCAGCTTTTCCGAGCCCATCTTGATGAGCTCAGCTCCGATACCATCCTTACCAGCTGCTTTATTGGTCTTTAGCTGTTGAATGGCATCCTTAACTTCCCTCAAGGTGGGGGCTGGTTGGCTTCCATCGTCCGCTGAACTGACGTAGTCATCTCCTCCGCTGCCTTGACTTTCCCTGCCTGTACTCGCAGCGCCATTCAGATGTTCCTCGTAGTGCTGCTTCCACCTTTCGATCACCACACGTTCGTCCGTCAAGATGCTCCCATCCTTATCCCGGCACATTTCGGCTCGCGGCACGAAGCCTTTGCGGGATGCGTTGAGCTTCTGATAGAACTTGCGTGTATCTTGAGATCGGCACAGCTGTTCCATCTCCTCGCACTCCGCTTCTTCCAGGCGGCGTTTCTTCTCCTGAAAAAGGCGGGTCTGCTGTCTCCGCTTCCATCTATAACGTTCCACGTTCTGCCGGGTACCTTGCTGCAGCGCGACCGCCCGCGCTGCGTCCTTCTCCTTCAGAATCTGTCTGCACGCTTCGTCGAACCAATCGTTCCGTCGACTTCGTCCCACATACCCGACGTTGTTCTCCGCTGCGTCGTTAATGGCTGCTTTATCTGTATTCCAGCAGTCCTCAAGAGGGGCCCCATCGAGCTCACCCTCTTCCGGCAACGCTGCCTCGAGATGCTGCGCATATGCAGTGGCGACATCAGGTTGCTTCAGTCACTCTAGGTCGTACCGCGGCGGTCGTCGGTACCGAACATTGAGAAGTGACGGATAGTTTTGGGCGCAGTTTCACCATCACCAGATAGTGGTCAGAGTCGATGTTAGCGCCACGATATGTCCTGACGTCGATAATGTCGGAGAAGTGCCGTCCATCAATCAGAACATGGTCAATTTATGATTCTGTCTGCAGTGGTGATCTCCAGGTGTACCGATACAGGAGGCTGTGTTGGAAGTAGGTGCTGCGAATGGCCATATTCTTGGAGGCAGCGAAATCAATTAGTCGTAAGCCGTTTTCGTTCGTCAGCCGGTGAGCACTGAACTTTCCAATAGTCGGTCTAAACTCCTCCTCTTGGCCAACCTGAGCGTTCAATGATTTTGACGTCGTCGCTTGGGCAGCTGTCGTACTCACGTTCCAGCTGCGCGTAGAATGCGTCCTTATCATCATCAGTGCTTCCGGAGTGTGGGCTATGGACGTTTATTATGCTGAAGTTGAAGAACCGGCCTTTGATCCTCAACCTGCACATTCTCTCGTTGATCGGCCACCACCCGATCACGCGCCTTTGCATATCGCCCATCACTATGATGGGCGCATGTGTGTTGCCGCAGCTCTGGTAGATGGTATGATAACCTCTAAACGTTCGAACAATTGATCCCTTCCAACAAACCTCCTGCAGGGCTACGATGCCGAATCCACGGTCGTTGAGCACATCGGCGAGTATGCGTGTGCTCCCGATGAAGTTGAGAGATTTGCTGTTCCACGAACCGAGTTTCCAATCGCTAGTCCCTTTTTGTCGCAGTGGTCTTCGCCGATGGTTCCGGTCCGTACTCTCTTGTTGGTTGTTCGTTGCGTGTGTTCTACCACAGATAACAGATATTGAGGCTGGCATCCGATACGTGTGTAAACATCCGCAACCGTTAATTCAAATGTATTTTAAATTGGGACCGCGTTTGGCAATCGATTGGAGATGGCGCAAGGATCATTGTTATTGAAAACGCAGCCCAAATGCGGCTGTCAAACGCATTGGCTGCGTTCGACGGTTGTTAATCAGCTGCATCCTTATGTACTGCCGCAATCAGTTGAGTAGATGGCAGTAGTGTGCCAACGTATATCAATTCAAAAGTTTACACAGGAATTTCAATAAAATTTGTTCTAGCTTCAATATCTGTTATCTGTGGTTCTACCATGATGCGTCTCCGAATTTTTCTGCTGGTATCGTTATTGGTGTTGTTGGCCCTCCTTAGCCGTGCGGTAAGACGCGTGACTACAAAGCAAGACCATGCTGAGAGTGGCTGGGTTCGATTCCCGGTGCCGGTCTAGGCAATTTTCGGATTGGAAATTGTAATTGTCTCGACTTCCCTGGGCATAAAAGTATCATCGTGTTAGCCTCATGATATACGAATGCAAAAATGGTAACCTGGCTTAGAAACCTCGCAGTTAATAACTGTGGAAGTGCTTAATGAACACCACAGATAACAGATATTGAGGCTGGCATTCGAAACGTGTGTAAACATCGGCAACCGTTAGTTCAAATGTATTTTAAATTAGGACCGCGTTTAGCAATCGATTGGAGATGGCGCAAGGATCATTGTTATTGAAAACGCAGCCCGAATGCGGCTGTCAAATCCATTGACTGCGTTCGACGGTTGTTAATCAGCTGCGTCCGTATGTACTGCCGCAATCAGTTGAGTAGATGGCAGTAGTGGGCCAACGTATATCAATTTAAAAGTTTACACAGGATTTTCAATAAAATTTGTTCTAGCTTAAATATCTGTTATCTGTGTGAACACTAAGCTGCGAGGCGGCTCTGTCCCAGTGTGGGGATGTAATGCCAATAAGAAGAAGAAGAATACAAACTCGTGGTCGTTCTCTCTTGAGACTCTTCCTATCATGTGCTTCGTCTTCGACGTGTTGATGACTAGTCCACAGATAACAGATATTTAAGCTAGAACAAATTTTATTGAAAATCCTGTGTAAACTTTTAAATTGATATACGTTGGCCCACTACTGCCATCTACTCAACCACAGATAACAGATATTTAAGCTAGAACAAATTTTATTGAAAATCCTGTGTAAACTTTTAAATTGATATACGTTGGCCCACTACTGCCATCTACTCAACCACAGATAACAGATATTTAAGCTAGAACAAATTTTATTGGAAATCTTGTGTAAACTTTTGAAATGATATACGTTGACTCACTACTGCCATCTACTCAACTGATTGCGGAAGTACATACGGACGCAACTGATAAGTTACCGTCGAACGCAGCCAATACGTTTGACATTTATATTTAGGCTGCGTTTTACACAGTAATGATCATCGCGCCATCTCCAAACGATTGCCAAACGTGTTCGAAATGTTGGATGCATTTGAATCAACGGTTGCGGTTATTTACACACGTATGGTATACCAGCCTAAATATCTGTTATCTGTGACTCAACTGATTGCGGCAGTACATACGGACGCAGCTGATTAACAACCGTCGAACGCAGTCAATGGATTTGACAGCCGCATTCGGGCTGCGTTTTCAATAACAATGATCCTTGCGCCATCTCCAATCGATTGCTAAACGCGGTCCTAATTTAAAATACATTTGAACTAACGGTTGCCGATGTTTACACACGTTTCGAATGCCAGCCTCAATATCTGTTATCTGTGGTTGAGGTAAAAGTATGCAATGATCATATTTTCGATAAAAATTTTCCTACACATTATCTAAAATTGATCGAAGAAGCTCAGGCTTGTCCAAAATATGTACATGTCCAAAATATATCATTTACCCTATCCACAGATAACAGATATTGAGGCTGGCATCCGATACGTGTGTAAACATCCGCAACCGTTAATTCAAATGTATTTTAAATTGGGACCGCGTTTGGCAATCGATTGGAGATGGCGCAAGGATCATTGTTATTGAAAACGCAGCCCAAATGCGGCTGTCAAACGCATTGGCTGCGTTCGACGGTTGTTAATCAGCTGCATCCTTATGTACTGCCGCAATCAGTTGAGTAGATGGCAGTAGTGTGCCAACGTATATCAATTCAAAAGTTTACACAGGAATTTCAATAAAATTTGTTCTAGCTTCAATATCTGTTATCTGTGCCCTATCAGTTCAAAAGTTCACACAAGATTTTCAATAAATTTTTTTCTTGCTTTCTGTGGTATTGTTAAACTTGGACCAGTCTACTCAGTCCTGTAAGGATGAGCTTCCATATTTTCGAACATCGAAAGCTCCGTGTATGCTACGCGGGAGGTAAACTTTATGGCGTACTTTTCAACCATATTCGAAGAGTACGCTGCCATAAAGCTCACCAGTACGGGCTGCGTACTTTGCGCATTTTTCACACATCCACGCGTTTCCATTTATTTTTTGACAATCTTCAATTTTCATTTCAGTCTCTGTGTCGCACTGTGCATGGGATGTTATTTCGTATTGTGGTGTGCCATTCCGTGTCTGTTTTCGTGGTGATAGACGAATCGAGCCAAAATTTGATAGTAGGAAGCAGCAGCAGGTAGGGCAGGCAGAGTGCGGAATCGGTGGAACATCTCGTGTACGGGGGTACGGCAAAGCACGTCACACATTCTCAACCTTCGCCGCGGCAGTTCGCTTCCTGCAAACGTTCCAGACGGCAGCAAAAATACGCTCAGCGAGAACTTCCACCAGTGTCCCGCGTTATCGTCGTCAGCAGGGAATTGAATTTAATTTCAATTAAGGGAATATTGGACTGCAGTAGAAACGGAGTCTGTGATACAGTGCGAAGGACAGTCAATAATAAAATCGGAGTGAAAAATGATGAGTTCTTTGGCTCTGCGTTTTGCGCCGCGGTTCGGAAAATCCGCGGCGTTGGCCAGTTCTACCCAGCAGAAGATTAACACCTACTACACCTACTCGAACCAGATCTCCCAGCCGCTGGAACGGAAACCCACGTACACCACGGCCGAGGAAGCGGTCAAAGTGATAAAATCAGGTAGGTTCGTTAGCTTTTTCCGGTTTTGTTCAAAGTAGGATATTCGCCAAGGAAGTTAACCGGAGTGATGTGTCTTCACAACTCATCACCCGAGTCGTAGCTGCTGTTACGCAATCAGTTATTTTTTGCACTTTTCAATTCGCATAACCCGGAGAGAACCAGCTTTAGGATGAACATCTTGAAAATACTGTTGAGTAACACACAGCACATCATTATCAGCTTTGTTTCACCGAATCACGACCTGACCCGGGGTCAAATGGTTTCGAAATGGGCCGACATGCATTGTGCAGTTGATACATTATTTTGATTGCCCAAGACATAGGGACGATAGGGACAGTGTACTTTGGAATTTCTTGGCGCTTCGTTAATCACTCTCACTAGGGGTTCAAGTCGGGGTCATTCATTAACAACCATTGATCGGTTTTTCGTGCCAGTCAGACGACAGAAATAGCACTAAATCTTGATCTTGAGCAGCATAGTGTTTCCAACGAAGGCCTTGAAAATCATTCGGCTTATAAATAGTCACAACCCGATACGCGTGGAAGCGTATGGCGTAATAACAATATTATCATCAGCAAATGTAGAGAGATAGCAAATATATTATATTAACAATATAGGTCACTTCGCTCTTCCCCATACATCAAAATAGAGACAACCTTTCTAGTGGATACAGCACCATCTGTTATCTGAAATGGTCGATAAACTTGTTTTGGCCATTATCTTCTAAGCGTGTAGATGTGACGTTTCTCCTGAAAATCAATACCAAATTTTCAAAAAGACTTATCTGCTTTTGTAAACAAAGATTCAAACGGCAATTTAACGAATCTGACAGCACTCCCACACGAACCAGCACCATAGCAGAAGCATTCACCTACGTGTTGGTTGGTTTGCGTGGGAGTGCTATCAGATTCGTCGAATCGACGTTTTAATTCTTGGGTTTTTTTAATGGTTAGACATTGAGAGATCAACCCCTTTTAATGACGGCATTTCATCCATTGAACGCAGTAGGAATGACTTCCATAAAGTATTTCACTATTATTACCTTATTTTTGCTGCATTAGATAAAAAAGAAGAGATTTTCATCGAGAAGCATGTTGTTAAATCCGAAAGTGGTGAAGTTTTTGTCTTTTAATGTAGCGCCTACGTTGATTGTTTTTTCTTGTTTTAAATTTTCTTGTTGCATTATGACAGTATATATTTAATTTGATGTGTAGTATCGAGAGCTCCCTGCCAGGCGTGTACTACGTATCTTTTGATGGGCACGAATTTACGTAGCACAGGTAAAATAATAAAAAAAATGCTTTAGGTATTACATCCCACATGATGTATTGTAATGATCAGCAATAAACCCCGCGCCAGGAGGAACTGGTCGCAGTGGCACACTCCAACTGTCCAAACTTCAGAAATCGAGTTTACGCTTCCTGTTGATTGGCCATGTTTATGGTAAACTAACTATTGTCGCGCTTATCTTTTTCTAGAATGCTGCGCCAGTCTTACACTCGCAGGCTCGACTGCGAAGGTAAACGTTAAGATAGCCGCCGTGTTAAAAGATAGGCAGCATTTTCCCGCTCTAAAACAAAACCACGTGCTTTTCGCGAAATGACAGCAGTGTTCAATTGTATTAGTGAGAGACAACCGGAGTCACTGAGTACATGGAGAGTGTTTATCATGGCAAGTGCATACGGTGTGTGAGTTTTTTATTGACTCTGTTGTGTTTAGCGACCGTTGCGATTACCTGAGAAGCAACCACCAGGAAGCCGCAGTATTCTATTTGGTCGGGGTTCAACCAAATTGCACCAAACGCCAACGAAAAATTACCCATTTTTCTGCTCAAACTTTCGTTTAGCAGTTTTAATTGGTCGCAAATCATATAATATATCTCTCAACTCCATAACCGAGGATATAGTACTGCAAATGTACGCTTAATTTTGTATGAAGCTATTTCCGTTTTCCTTGTACGAACAAAATATCACAAGCCAGTCGAAAATCCGCTTGGTGCGGTTTGGCTGAACCCGATCATTTTATCTCGAGATGCAAAAAATAGTAAAAAAAATATCGATTCCACAGTTTTGCCATTCCGTCCATTTCATGAAGGACTCTTGCTATTTAGATTTGACACCACTTACGTCAATTAGGGTTGCGCGAAATTTTAGCGTGTAGTAGTTGCATTTCTGCCACGGGTGGCGCCACATACGCTAAATCATGGGTCGCCAGTATTGCATGAGAGTGAGCTATATTGTTAATATAATATATTTGGAGATAGCGTACGAACTTTTTTAAGTCGTACGAAATGGCGCATCGTGGCCACGCAGTGCGCGATTTGTTGTAAGGATGTAAAATAATAAATCTAACATTGACCTTGAGTAATAAACTAGTCGATTTGAATGAAATTAATATTCTTAAACCGGTTCATCAGTCGTCCTCCACGTTAGTTGCTGCAGTTAGATGGCTCATTTTTTCAATTACCATTATCATGAATTGTACGATCGCTTTCGTTAGGTATTTACCGTGATTACATACAGGAGCGTTTAGAGCGATAAGCTGGTCAAAAGTAATAAATTATGCCTTTGAATGTAGAAGTTGAACTTTAGTGTTATGATTGCAAATAAAAAAGCAGATTCATAAACAAGTATTGGTGCTATTCACGTATGCGAGTAGGTTTTAATTCGTTAGTATTTTTGTTTGATAGTTCTAACGGGTAATATTTTTCTTTTTCTTAATATTGATTTAAATAATCTTAATATTATTGTAAATATTCGGTTTTTGAAAAATTAGTATTATATGGAATATTAACAAAAGTGAATCTATTATCAATTACATAATTACGTAATTTAACAATCGTTCCCATGGAATGACTACATAACAAGTTTGGATTTTCAAAAACAGCGCGTTTGCAGTCAATCGGGTTGTTCAACTTGAGCAATTGGATTAAAAAGGTGGGAATACTGCCTCACCTCATTTATGGACTTTACTATTATAATATACATTCATATGTATTATATAATTCTAGTGTCCGCACATATAATTGGTAATTCAGTGAGCTTACGTTCGCCTCGAATGTATGTTCTATTGCAATCTTGGACGATAGCTGACCATCTACTTCAGCCGTTCACTTTTCTGTATAGTGTAACTGTTGCTATTTTTAATATTATAGCTCCTCTATTCAGCCTATCAAAAACCTTCTCCAAAAATCCCGTTTTAATAACTCGATTGACAATTTATTCTGTAATTGTTCTTCTTCATCTTCTCATTGGCATTACATCCCCCACTGGGACATTGCCACCTCGCATTCAGTAAGCAGTTTGGTTTATTTTATCCTTTAGAATAGTTTGGCAAGGCTGAACTCGTGCCTGCATTCTGCTGCGAATGGACAGATGTGTGGTATTGTACAGATGTAATTTAAAAAATGTTCGTTAAATAATAAAAGCTTTAAAAGTTCATTTAATATTTAACTTTATTTTTCTGCCCCTTCATAATCCAAAAACCAATATAACAATAGAAGAATTTTTTTTTCCTATCTTTTTTTTCTTATTTCTTTATTAAAGAGGCTTGCAGAAAATTTTCCGACCTAACTTCGAAACTTGGTAGAAGAAAACGCCGAATACTATCTTTGTGGGCATATGATGGCCCACCATAGCATCGGCATCTTCTCCAAGATTCAATTGGCAATGTTTAAACAACATTTTAGGAGCTTTCATTTGCAAACGGGTTGAGCAAGAGATAATTATAGTGATTGGAAACATTTCATTAGCTTCCATTTGATGGTCAGTTTTAAAAGTCATATGGCCGATCCTCATGTCCGCAGGTAGTCATCAAGTTATAAGTCTTGGCTTATCTTCTTAACGTTGTTATTGTCTTCTGACAATTAGTGTGGAAGCCAATTTTGAGTAGGAGGGGTTTAAGTAGTATCCGTTTGAACATGTGTAAAAAAGAATTCAAAAACTTGCTTCTTCATTTAAACTGCTATTGTTAGGTAATTTTCTTCCTCTGTTTGATACCGACGGTTGGAATGTTGTCATATATAAAACAAACACAAAAAAAAGGTTTTTTGATCTACCAATTTAGTTGCACTACCTGCTAGTTGTAGTACCTGCAAGGACAAGAGCGATATTGAACGAAGTTCTCTTTTGTCACATGTCCATCATATGGGGTAAAACAGCCAATAGTGGATACCCTAGTAGTACAAATTTACTCTTGCTTCTATTAGGCAAGATAATTTCCAACATATAAATTTCGCGTAATATATAATACGAAGTCCTATAACTCTCCTTTGCACGTTACATACCTACATAAAACATTCAATACGTTTTTCCTTGATATCATCATTCGAAAATCTGACTGAATTTGTTCAATATATAGTATTGTCAGATTTTTTGGATATGATACACTGCGCGGCGTTTGTAATGTTCCCAAATGGGTACTTGCACAAAACTTCACGCGGCGAATGACTGTCGAAAGGTACGGCCGCGCCAAACGATACACCGCAATGCTATTCACCCATAAGAATCAAGTAAACGGGGTGCAGAAAGCGCGGCGGTACCTTTCATGAAGGGTTCGCCGCGTGCAATTTTGAGAAAATCAGGCAATAGACCCTCTCCAATAGCGGAAATAGCGTCAGGAAATCTTGATCAGCTGGCAACAAAAATGGACAAATGTGGAGATGGGTAGATGGCTGTATTCAATTGTCTAACATGTGTCGAACTGTCGAAGCGCCCATGGTTCAAAAAATTGAATTTGGGACGAGACTTAATTCGAACCTGAGAGTCATTTGTATCCATTTTACCTGCCTTGTGTGACACACATACTCATACTCAATTGCGAGCACAGAGAAGCTTTATTACTGTAGAAATGATAATAGAATAAAGTTGAAAAGCAGACCAAGATCCAGTTAAAATGTAGAGCCATAGAAGAAGAAGAAGAGTTACTTGTCATAAGACGAGTTAATACAATCCCATTGAATTCCACCACTTAATTGTATCTTGACAGATACGTATTTCGACCTCAACAGTAAGGCCGTCTTCAGTATCTCGTACTTGACTCGACTCGACTCGAGTCAAGTACGAGACACTGAAGACGGCCTTAGGGTCTGTTCACAAATTACGTAACGCTTCTAGGGGGAGGGGGGAGGTCCAACTTGCGTTATACTTTGTTACACTAAAAGGTGGGGGAGGGGGTGGGTACTACCAAATGTTACGCATAACGCGAATAAAAATTCATTTGAATGTCTTTTTTTTTAATCACTGATTCAAGTAATTGCTGTTTATCGTTATCGTATATTAGTCATTATCGAAATCAAGCATGCTAACATAGCGAGACTGATATGCGTAAAAATACCAAGCGAATATTGTATTTCTCGACACCACAGTTCCGCAAAACTATGTAAATGGTTATGATCGCAAATTCTATTTTCGTTTCTGCTAGCTGCATTCTTGATATCTTTGATTATTAATCATGTGCCGTCCCAATTCTAACAGTGTTCAAAAAATACCAAAACCAAAATGCTTCAGAGAAGGGAAATTTTTTTTCACAGTTACGCGTTACATGGGGGAGGGAGGGGGTACCAAAAATGTTACTTTTTGTTACGAGGGGGAGGGAGGGGGTCAAAAACATGGATTTTTGCGTTACGTAATTTGTGAACAGACCCTTACTGTTGTGGTCGAAATACGTATCTGTCAAGATACAATTAAGTGGTGGAATTCAATGGGATTGTATTAACTCGTCTTATGACAAGTGAAGACATTCCACTAAAAAGCTCAAAATAATTTTCTTATCAAAAAGAAGAGTTAGCTGAAATCGGTCTCGGTAGATAACGAGAAGAAGATAACGAGCAACGATGAAAGAGAGGCAAAAACCTCTTCGAAGCATTACAAGCCATGAAAACAAGTGTTTCGCACTTGTACATGTGCTGGATAGAATCTGATAGGCAATCTCCACCGAAAAGTTTCGATAAAAACGCTTCGTTCCCGTTTTTCTCATTTTTCGATGGGGACCATTACTTACGCACAGCTTTTGTGCCTTGCAACAAAATGACAACTTTCGTGATCATTTTCTAAGGCTCTCATAGATGTATAAAATTCATCCGCAATACAAATTACACATGCTATCAAAGCATTAACCGCCAGAATCTACACGTGGCGGCTAAATTTTTCAAAAATATCAAAGCAGCTTGTTTGCTTGGAGGTATGTTTTTCTTAGCGCAACCGACTTTTGTTCAATTCTGATACACATACACCCAATATTTTTTTTACACGGTTGGTATTCTTTAATTTCCCGGTCAACCTGATTTTTCACAGCTTTTTAAATACCACCTGAATTTTCTTTGATTTTTTGTGATTTTTTTCATGGGGTTAACTCATAGTTTCATCAACGCAGAAGGTCGTAATCAACTAAACCCACCCGTGTAAAAAAAGAACCGGGTGTAGTTCGGTAAAGAGGAAAGGGTGTGAAATGTTGCCAAAGCAGATTCGATGGATACGGGGAATTTACTGATATCCCATTGTTATTAGCTGGTTATGGAAAAACGTCTCGCAAGGGCAGCTGTTGTATAATTGGTAATACGTCCGTGTACTTAATGTAGTGTTACCAAACGTACTCTTTTTGAGGCAGAAAAATTACGTGCTCTTCTTTTTCGGAGAAAAAGGTAATATGCACTCTCTTTAAATATTGTTAGTATCAATTTAATTTTCAAACTTAATATTGCAAAGTAAATCCATTTTCCTTATTATTATTATTTATTCAGACTAAGGCCGTAGTGGCCTGTGCTGCACATAAAAGTCTTCTCCATTCAGCTCGGTCCATGGCTGCACTTCGCCAACCACGCAGTCTGCAGAGGGTCCGCAAATCGTCCTCCACCTGATCGATCCACCTGGCCCGCTGCGCACCTCGATTTCTTTGCCCCGTCGGATCGTTGTCAAGAACCATTTTCACCGGGTTACTGTCCGACATTCTGGCTACGTGCCCGGCCCACCGCAGTCGTCCGATTTTCGCGGTGTGAACGATGGATGGTTCTCCCGGCAGCTCATGCAACTCGTGGTTCATTCGCCTCCTCCACGTACCGTCCGCCATCTGCACCCCACCATAGATGGTACGCAGCACTTTCCTTTCGAAAACTCCATGTGCGCGTTGGTCCTCCACGAGCATCGTCCAGGTCTCGTATCCGTAGAGAACTACCGGTTTAATAAGCGTTTTGTAGATAGTCAGTTTGGTACGGCTCTATTCGATCTACTCTCTACTCTAAACTCTATTCGATCGGAGCGTCTGGCGGAGTCCAAAGTACGTACGATTTCCAGCCACTATGCGTCTTCGAATTTCTCTGCTGGTATCGTTATCGGCGGTCACCAGAGAGCCCAAGTACACGAATTCTTCAATCACCTCGATTTCGTCACCACCGATAGAAACTCGTGGTGGGTGGCTTACATTGACCTCTCTTGAGCCTCTTCCTATCATGTATATCGTCTTCGACGTGTTGATGACTAGTCCAATCCGTTTAGCTTGGCTTTTCAGTCTGATGTACACACTCAGTTTTTAATTCTTCAGCTCGGCAAAAATCCGCACAGCCGTCTGCCCAGCAAAATAAAAACTGATATCCCGGCAAAAATGACGTTTGTTAGCTGATTTTCGGCAAATTGTTTGCTGATTTTCAGCAATTTTGACAGAAATCTCGGCAAAAAACATGTTTGCTGGGGCACGGCTGTGCGAAACTCGGTAAAAGTTCAACATTTTGCTGAGATCCCGGTAAAAAAAATTAAGTGTGTAGGCTTCCTCCATCCTCTCAAAGTTACATGCCATGATATCAATATCGTCGGCGAAACTAAATAACTGGACGGACTTCGTGTCCGTACCACTCGTGTCAATCCCTGCCCTTCGTATTACTCCCTCCAAAGCGATGTTGAATAGCAGACACGAAAGACCATCACCTTGCCGTAACCCTCTGCGCGTTTCAAAGGGACTCGAGAATGGCCCTGAAACTCGAACTACGCACATCACCTGATCCACTGTCGCTTTGATCAACCGTATCAGTTTATCCGGAAATTCGTGTTCGTGCATTAGCTGCCATAGCTGGTCCCGATCGATTCTATCATATGCGGCTTTGAAGTCGATGAATAGATGATGTGTGGAAACTAGGGCTTCCATTCCCGAATTTCCCGGTAAATGAACATACGAAAATATTTTGTAATAATTGTCTTATTTTTTTTAATTTGATGATAACGGATTTTGGGCTATCAATAACATTTTTTTACTAGCTTTATCTCACTATTTATTTCACTTTTGAAGTTTAAGAATTTAAGTTATAACTGAAAATGTTACAGAATCATACGTTGTATTCCAACACGTGATGAAGAGAGGCGAGACAAAGAACCAGTTTGTATCTATCATTTGTTTATTCAGTAGGTTCAAACGTCGGTAAGCGTTGTGAAGTCGAATTAAAAATGTATTGTCTGTGGTGAAATAGCAGAGCTAATAATGTTCGCAAATACTGAGGCAATCCCGGATAAAAAATACAATAGAGTAACAATAAAATATCATAAAAATACAATACAACTTATTGATGAACATTAAATTCTATTGTTTTTATATCATACCACAGATAACAGATATTTAGGCTAGAACAAATTTTATTGAAAATCCTGTGTAAACGTTTGAATTGATATACGTTGGCCAACTACTGCCATCTACTCAACTGATTGCGGCAGTACACACGGACGCAGCTGATTAACAACCGTCGAATGCAGCCACTGCATTTGACAGCCGCATTCGGGCTGCGTTTTCAATAACAATGATCATTGCGCCATCTCCAATCGATTGCCAAACGCGGTCCCAATTTGAAATACTTTTGAATTAACGGTTGCGGATCTTTACACACGTATTGGATGCCAGCCTCAATATCTGTTATCTGTGATCATACCAATTAAAGTTGCATATTGTTGTTCCAATAGACGTACAATAAATTCTATTGCCGGTAAAATATTGGCAATAAAATTACAGTAAAGTCAATTGTAATGGCAAAAATTTGTTCGAGAAAAATACGATTTTTCTATTGTAAAGATACATAACAACCCCTATTTTCTATTGTAAAAGTGCCATTTACAATAGGCTTAATGGAGGAAAACAATATCCTTTAATGTTATTCTATTGTGAGCCACAATAGAGTTTACCGTAATTACTATTAATTTCAGCGTACTGTTACAATAATTTCTATTGTAATTCTTTTGGAATTTTTTATTAGGGGTAGCAGTGACCGCTTTGACTGGTTTGTCCTAGGACTAGCTAGCCTTCAGATCTTCATCTAGATCTTCAATCCTTTCTGATTTAATTCCCGATATATAGGGAAACGGTTTGCCACTTCATCTCATAGCTCCTATTTCCATCCCATCAAACACAAAGCAATGGAAAGGAATTTGGTTTGTTTATTATTTTTGTGATTTTTTTCAGCAGTGAGCACGCATGTTGATAAAAAGAAGCGACGAATTTGGTGCCGTATTTCTTTGTTTAGCGATGAGATGGATATATGTACAATGAGATGGAGATCGGAACATTTCCCCTATTTATAATATTGGTGGGCTAACAGATCTTGATGGAAAAACAGATTTTATGTCTTTAGTATGCGATCATTACAACTGACTTACATCAAATACTCGCAAAACTTTTGCAAATTGATGCGTTTTAGGTGCTGTTCGTCATTTTAAGCAAAGTTTGACTGAAAAAAATCTTATAGTCAGGATCATTAAAGTACGACAATCAAGCACTCGCCTGAAAGCTCTTTTTTATTTCGAATGGAAGAATTCTCATTTCAAATATTTCGTTCATGCTGCTTTAAATACACAACGTGTTCAAGTGGACGTACATGAATAAAAATGGTTTATCCTTCAAAGTTGACCAGAAGATTCTATGCACTAAAAGTCGTTGAGTATAAGAATAGTTCATGTTAGGAATATTTTGGCGATAATAGAAGAGAATCTCTAGAAGCCGTCGTTGTCCAAAAACTGGAAAAAATGCGGATACAACCTGAAAAAGTTTTTTTTAAAAATATGGAAAAGTAGCACATAGTAGAACCACAGATAACAGATATTTAAGCTAGAACAAATTTTATTGGAAATCTTGTGTAAACTTTTGAAATGATATACGTTGACTCACTACTGCCATCTACTCAACTGATTGCGGAAGTACATACGGACGCAACTGATAAGTTACCGTCGAACGCAGCCAATACGTTTGACATTTATATTTAGGCTGCGTTTTACACAGTAATGATCATCGCGCCATCTCCAAACGATTGCCAAACGTGTTCGAAATGTTGGATGCATTTGAATCAACGGTTGCGGTTATTTACACACGTATGGTATACCAGCCTAAATATCTGTTATCTGTGGTAGAACTCATCAGGACACTGCAGATCTTACTCTTGATCCAGAGCAGATGCTGATGCTTATGACATGGCGAACGTTTTTTAGAAGGAATAAACGCTTTTCGAACTGAACAAAAACTTTCTCAGGCTTTCAACAACTCTTTCATTATTTGAGGACAATATAGTAAGCCTCTCTGATGTCGAATGTATTCAAAATCATATTTTATGACAAAATTTAAACTACGATTTTGAATTAGTTTTGGGTTTTTTTATTTCTCGGGATCCCGGAAATCCCGGGAAATTATTATTTCATTTACCGTTTCCCGGGAAGTTGATTCCCGGGAGAAATGGAAGCCCTAGTGGAAACGTTGTATTCGCGGCATTTCTGCAGTACTTGGCGAATGGCGAACACCTGGTCCGTGGTGGTGCTTTCGCCCATAAAACCCGCCTGGTACTGCCCCACAAACTCCCTTGCAATTGATGCTAGTCGACGGCAAAAAATTTGGAAGAGTACCTTGTAGGCTGCGATCAGCAATGTGATTGCGCGGTAGTTGCTACAATCCAGCTTATCGCCCTTTTTGTAGATGGGACACACGACACCTTCCATCCACTCCTGCGGCAAGACTTCCTCCTCCCAAATATTGGTAATGACCCAGTGCAGCGCTCTAGCCAGTGCCTCACCACCGTGTTTAAATAGCTCTCCTGGTAGTTGTTCAACCCCAGAAGCTTTGTTGTTCTTCAGTCGGCCAATTTCCTACTGGATTTATATTCGTGCCTCGTGGATTATATCGTACCTCGTTCGCCCTCGTGTGGTGTTGCAGCAATCTCGCCCATTCTGCATTCTTCTCTTCCACTAACTGCTCACATTCGCCGTCATACCAGTCGTTTCTCTGATCCGGGGACACCGTGCCAAGTGCAGGGGTTGCGGTGCTACCAATGGCGGATCGAATATCTCTCCAGACATCTTCAAGAGACGCTGCGCCTAGCAGCTCTTCAGTTTGTAGTGCCACTTCCAGCTGCTGCGCGTATTCTTGGGCTAGTCTACCGTCTTGTAGCCGCCCAATGTTAAGTCGCGGCGTCCGACTTCGACGCGTGTTGTACACCGTCGAGAGCTTTGAGCGCAGGCATACTGCAACGAGGTAGTGCTCGGATTCAATATTCGCACTGCGGTAACTGCGGATGTGCGTGATGTTGGAGAAGAATTTTCTGTCGATTAGAACGTGGTTGATTTGGTTTTCCGTTTCTTGGTTAGGTGATATCCATGTGGCCTTGTGGATATTTTTGCGGGGAAAGAAGGTGCTTCGGACTACCATTCCGCGGGAGGCTGCGAAGTTTATTCATCGTTGGCCGTAGTCATTCGATACGGCGTGCAGACTATCCGGTCCAATGACCGGTCTATACATCTCCTCCCTTCCTACCTGTGCGCCGATGACGATTTTGACGTCCCGCAGTGGACATCCATCGTATGTCTGCTCCAGCTGTGCGTAGAACGCTTCTTTCTCGTCGTCGGGTCTCCCTTCGTGAGGGCAGTGTACGTTGATGATGCTATAGTTGAAGAAACGGCCTTTTATCCTCAGCTCGCACATCCTTGCGTTGATTGGATGCTACCCAATCACACGTTGGCGCATCTTACCCAGCACTATGGATCCGGTTCCCAGTTCGTTGGTGGTGCCACAGCTTTGGTAGAAGGTAGCCGCTCGATGCCCGCTTTTCCACACTTTCTGTCCTGTCCAGCAAATCTCCTGCAGCGCCACGACGTCGAAGTTGCGGGGATGTAATTCATCGTAGATCATCCTGTCGCAACCTGCGAAACCTAGCGACTCGCAGTTCCATGTTCCAAGCTTCCAATCGTGATCCTTTATTCGTCGCCTAGGTCTTTGCCGATTATATTGAGTCGCATTATCTCTTATATTGTTCGTAATTAGTGGTTTTCCAGGCGGCTTATTCGGCCTGCGCAAACCTCCTGTCTCGTCGGAGGGCCGTCGTGTCAGGTCTGTTTTGTGTCCCACCTGACACCAGGACTTGGGCTTGTGCGCTTTGAGCGGCACACGGTCGCTTTGCGGATACATGCAGCTTTTTATAGGGATTAGACAGGGCCCACTGTCAAACCCCACCACATTCTTGGCAAGGCCCACAACTCGCAGATGGCCTGGGAAGAGATCGTCAAGCCCTTGGACATAGTCCCTGCTGCCCCCGATGACCATCCCGTTGCCGTTTTATAAACTCTTTCGGCATAACAGTCCCATGGCAATTTTTTATCAAAGAAATAGCCGTTGAAATTTTAAAAAAAATCTATCATATGAGCTGTAACCTATTCAAAACTTTCCACTAACATTCTTTATTTCTATACGTTGTAACATGAATATTAAATATTTGGTAATCATATTTTTGCTTCAAAAAAACACTTTAAATTTTGTTTGACAATAACAGCAAGCATTATTAGGCTTATTAAAAAAACAACAACCAAAAAGCCACATGCGACATTGAGGCAATGTTTATGATGTAACCATTTTATTATCAGCTTTGCTTTCAACACACAGTATCGCGACTTGACCCGTGAACGAACGATTTCGACTGGGGTCGATGTGCAGTGCATTGTGCGCTTCTGATAGGGAAGACCTTTGCTCGATTGCGTTCATCTTCGAAGCACAATGTACTTTGAAATTCATTGTTATTTTGGTGATAAAACTGAACTAAATAAACATCCAGTTAATCAAAACTCTGATTTTGGTAAAATCAGTTTGGTAAACGAATTCGAATTTTTTTTCGCATTTTTTTCGCACTTATTGTTATATATTGATTATAATCGCCACATTTTAATAACTTTTCAATCGTTACTTTTTGTATTTTTCTGTGGACTATATCAAGTATCCTACATGGTAATTTAGTCGATCTAGTCAATCATTTAAATATTTTAAAAGTGCATTTTTTTCGATGGTTTTCGCAAAAAATCGCCTCGTATCCGTAGAACATTTTTATCTCATGCTCTATACTTTATTCATTTTTTTATAACGAAAGTTTTAGAACAGATTGAAAAAAATGTAACGGTACAGAAATATTAAAGTTTTAGCACAGACACACAGACATAACACTTATAAAATTCTCATCGTTCACTGATTAACTGGGTAATTTAAAAAACCATTAGTTGGCCCCGTTTTAATAGTTTTTCGATCTGTTTTCGAGAAAAAAATTGACGGATACACATGATATCCAAATGGTTCTAGAGGTCATACTTACTTGATGGGCTACAGCTCTTCGATGAACCTACGCCGAATGGAGTATCCTTCTCCACTGGACTCGATCCTGGGCCAATCGCTTCCAGTCGCCCTGAACATTGAGCGCCCTCAGGTCCTCTTCAACTGCAAAAAATCATCGTGTACGCGGCCTTCCACGAAGCCTGCGGCCTCTTCCGGGTTCTCTACTAAATATTATCTTCGCTTGACGTTCTTCCGGCATACGAACAACGTGACCAGCCCACCGTAGTCTGCTGTGTTGTATAAGCTTAATAATATCCAGCCCTTTATACACCTGGTACAATTCGTGATTCATGCGACGCCGCCAGATACCGTTCTCCTGTTTACCGCCGAGTATTGTCCGCAGCACCTCACGCTCAAACACTCCGAGAGCTCTCCGATCAGCCTCCTTTAACGTCCATGTCTCATGGCCGTATAAAGCCACCGGAAGAATCAGAGTAGTATACAGCGCGAGTTTTGTTTTCGTTTGCAGACTACGGGACTTAAGCTGGTTACGAAGTCCGTAGTAAGCCCTATTTGCAGCTGCAATACGCCTTTTCACCTCGCGGGTAACATCATTATCGCACGTCACTAATGTTCCAAGATACAAAAATTCTTCTACTACTTCAAATTTTTCACCATCCAGCACTATTTCGCTACCACCACCACTAATGAACCCACGTTGATTGCCAGCGACCATGTACTTCGTTTTGCTGGTATTGATCGTGAGTCCAATCCTCGCTGTCTCCCTCTTAAAAGGCGCAAAAGCCTCTTCCACGGCACGGCGATCAATTCCGATAATATCGATATCGTCCGCAAATCCCAGGAGCATATGCGATTTTGTGATAATGGTACCGCTTCTTTGCACACCAGCTCTCCTAATCGCTCCCTCGAGCGCTATATTGAACAGTAGGTTAGAGAGTGCATCACCCTGCTTTAATCCATCTAAGGTAACAAATGACGTCGATATTTCATTCGCAACCCTTACACTTGATTTCGATCCGTCCAACGTTATACGAATCAGCCGTATCAGTTTCGCCAGAAAACCATGTTCAAGCATAATTTGCCATAATTCATTCCGTTTCACTGAATCGTACGCTGCCTTGAAATCAATAAACAGATGATGTGTCTGCAAGTTGTACTCCCGGAATTTATCAAGGATTTGTCTCAGGGTAAACATTTGATCCGTCGTTGATCGGCCCTCACAAAAACCAGCTTGGTATTCGCCGACGAAGGACTCTTCAAGCGGTCTCAATGTGTTGAACAGAATACGGGACATAATTTTGTACGCCGAATCAAGGAGGATTATTCCTCTGTAATTGGCGCACTCCAGTCTGTGCCCTTTCTTAAAGAGAGGCAAATGAGGCCGTCCAACCAGCTAGCAGGCATTTCCTCGTCTTCCCATATTTTCGACATAATATGGTGCAGAACTTCATAAAGCTGCTCACTGCCATGTTTGAGAAGTTCAGCCGGGAGCTGGTCCTTCCCCGCAGCCTTATTGTTTTTCAGCTCCTTAACAGCTTTTTTAACCTCATCTAGTGTTGGCGACTCCACAGCTTGTCCATCGTCGCTAATATTTATTCTGTTCACCGATGCACCGTCACTTCCTCCATTCAACAAAGTCTCGAAGTGTTGCTTCCACCTGGCAGCCACTTCAGTTTTATCTGTCAGCTAATTCCCTTGTTGGTCGTTGCACATGACGGGAGATGGCGCTTTCTTTCTCCGCACGCCATTGACAGACTCATAAAACCTCCGCATATCGTTCTGCTCCATTTTTTCCTGCGCCTCACCAATCACTTGTTCTTCGTACTCTTTTTTCTTCCTGCGGTGGGTTCGTTTTTCGGCTGCTCTTGCTTCCTTGTACCGATCTCTATTCGATCGGGTATCTGACACCAACATCCGGCTTGTGGCAACGTTCTTCTCGTCTGTCACTCTCTGACACTCCACATCGAACCAACCCGTCCTGGGTCGCCTCTGTGCAGTGCCTACCATTTCTCGTGCTGTTGTGCTCACCGCTCCATGGATCGACTCCCATAGGTCGTTGGTGTTGTCGCTAACGTTGATTGCACTTATCCGTTCGTCGAGCTTCTGGCGGTACTCAGCCGATACTCCTTCCGCCGACAATCGCTGGATATTGTAACGCATCGTTCGCTGTGATCTTTCGTTCGATACAGTTGACAACCGTGATCGAATTTTACTGACAACGAGGTAGTGATCAGAGTCAATGTTCGGACCTCTGAATGTCCGCACATCGATAACATCCGAGAAATGGCGCCCATCCACCAGAACATGGTCTATCTGGTTGCAAGTTTCACCATTTGGGTGTCTCCAGGTTTGGGACGGAAAAAGTCCTCTCTACCGACCTGAGCGTTAGCGTCTCCGATAACAATTTTCACGTCATGCTTTGGGTACTCTCCATAGGCTTTATCAAGACATTCGTAAAACGTGTCCTTCACGTCGTCGGATTTATCGTTTGTCGGTGCGTAATCGTTGATTAGGCTGTAATTGAAGAATTTGCCCCGTATCCTCAACACACAGATTCGTTCGCTAATGGGTTTCCACCGCATCACTCGCTTCATCTGCTTGCCCATCACTACGAAACCAACTCCATGCTCTGCTTTTTCACCGCCGCTGTGATAGATGTTATACTTGAATGCAGTATTGGTCGTGGGGTCCACGGCACGGAATTCACGTTCTCCGGATCTAGGCCATCGGACTTCTTGAATAGCAGCCACGTTCACTCCAACCTTCGGCAGTTCACGAGCCAGAAGGCTCACTCGTCCATGGTCATTTAGGGTCCTGACATTCCAGGTACCGAGTTTCCAATCATAGTCCTTATTTCGTTGCCGGGTCGGTTGCCAAAAATAACGTTCTCTTTTTCTTCTATCTCCATTTTTCGTGGTATTTGAGAGGCTTCAATAAGCTACCTTACCGGGGTCGCGTTACCTACATCACGATGATGGGGCTGCCACCCACTGATACAGCATTTCGTTAATCAGCCGCTGGGTACCAGGCAGACGCTGTTTGAGCCGCACCTCCTGGTGAACAGACGCTCGAGGCGTACCTTCTCACTCTAGCTGATGTCAGAAGAACAACAATGCCCAGGCTGCACTACCAGCTAAGTACACAACCCTTAGCTGGCGGTCTTTTGTCATCGGACGACCCGTGGAAGCATGAGATAGGGACTTGTGGGGACCAGAGCTCTGTTGGGCGCTCCTTCCTTGATGTCAACCCACCATTTTGCAGCCCTCTAGAGGTCATATTACTGCATAATACCAACCGTATTACCATGTATGATACTTATTGAATTATTTAATGATTGAAAAAGTGAATAAAATTTAAAATGTGGCAAATTAACCAATATATTACTACAATTTTTTTTTTAAATCGCTTTGTCGGAACCTTTAAACTGTTTTTTGGGTTGTTCTACAGAAACGCTCCAGATGTAAAAATCATTTATTTAAGAGTTGAGCACCAGGACTTTCCGAACATAGTGTTTTTTTTAGGGACACTCTAATGCTACGTACACACCAGTCAAGCAGTTCGACGAACATTGACTCCACCCCCAAGAAAACGCTTCGGTTGCTGCTTTGTTGGAACGTGTGTGAAGTTGTTCGAACAACCATTTGACAGTTGGCGGCTCGGTTGGGAAAAATTAAAACGGTTTGATTTTGGTTTGAGTTGTCGGGGGTGGAGTCAAGGTTCGCCGAACATGTTTGAGCATTTGTAGTGAAGTTGCACAAACTCCCATATATTTTTTGATGGTTGGTGCTCAAGTTGTCGCTTCGGTCGTTCGTGTGTGATATTGTTGGTCGAATAAATTGATTGTTCGTGTCGGTGTTGATAAAAATTGATGAATGTTTGAATAAACGGGAGGTGGAGTCAATGTTGGTCGAACTGCTTGACCGTGTGTACGTTAGGTAATATAGAAATCATTCAAGAATTGGCGATCGATTGCACATGCCAACAAAAACCTTGAGCAATAAATCGATAATCCTTGTGAGCATTTTTATCAGAGATCTTGTGAATCACACAACTTTAATTTCGACAGAAAGAAAGTGAGTATTGCTGTTATCAATAACTATTTTTCCCAGCATGTAATCAATATTGTCAAAAATAATGCAATACATTAGGAGAAAGTAACGAAATCTACATTATCGTTTAGCAATCTAAATTGCCAATTATGAACTTGAATCGACAAGTTTGTCTTCCATCCTAGTCACTTCAGTCGATTGCGGCGAACTGGGTGATCTGGTAAACAAATGAAGATTATAAAAATCATTTTCCTTCTTTTTGTAGAAGAGCCCGATAAAGAAAAAACCGAATCTAGAAAAAATGTCTATCGCACCTATTATAGAACTCTGTACATTTTGCCTAATGAGCAAAGGCGTAGAATTGCTAATTCGGAGATGGCGAGTTCGATTCTCGATCTGGTCCAGGAAAAATTCTTGACACTCCGGGCATAGTGGCCATTGTACTTGCCACACAAGATACATAAACATGCAACTGCGGGAGTAGAAAAGCTTCCATTCAATAACTGAGGAAATGCTAATAGAATACGAAGTTGAAAAACAGGCCAAATTCCAGTTGGAATCTAGAGCCATAAAAAAAGAAGACATTGCGATCTAAATGCTGGTCGTAGCTTAGAGGACAGTGGTTCAGCAAAAAATTAAACATTATACTGCGTGAGCGTGAAGTCACACCTTACCTAAATTCATGGATCTTGCAGGTAGAGGAGTGTAAGTCGCAAAAAGCATTTTTCGTCTATTCTCCTCTCTTTGATGATTTCCACTGCAAGTCTAGTCTCTGTATGTATTGCAATAGCGTTCATTGTATTTGTATGGTTTCTCACGTACCCTTCTTCTTCTTCTTCTTCTTCTTATTGGCATTACATCCCCACACTAGGACAGAGCCGCCTCGCAGCTTAGTGTTCATTAAGCGCTTCCACAGTTATTAACTGCGAGGTTTCAAAGCCAAGTTACCATTTTTGCATTCGTATATCATGAGGCTAACACGAAGATACTTTTATGCCCAGGGAAGTCGAGACGATTTCATATCCGAAAATTGCCTAGACCGGCACCGGGAATCGAACCCAGCCACCCTCAGCATGGTCTTGCTTTGTAGCCGCGCGTCTTACCGCACGGCTAAGGAGGCCTCTCACGTACTCACTCAAGAATTCATAAACCTATCGCCTCGGTTGAATTTCAGTTTCAGGAAAGTGTGCCGAAGCGTAATATCCTGTTGGGAATGACTGTCCGTTTCCTAATTATTATAAACGTGTAATAACACACGTAGATTGGAATTGATAGGTAGATGTAAATTAATAAGTCATCATATAGAAGAAGACATTTCAAAATTTGCAAATGCGCCATCCAGATGATCCAGTCCAGTCTAGAACTTCCAGTTTAAAAATGGGCAATAAACAAAGCAATACAGCTGCCATACCATAATCTTATCTATGGTAAACCAAAAAAAATGGTCATGTGGAGCTTAGGTAAGGTGGAACGACACTACGTATCGGAGTATGCACGAGCGGCGATAATCAACACACGAGAACAATTAATTAGCAGAGTTCCAACCTTCTTGCTCAACGCTCAAGGATGCTCGCATACCAAAAATTTTCGCTGGGAATCGTTATGCGTAAACAAGAAACAGACTGTAGCGCGATAACCAATCATTTTTCGCACACCGGCCAAAACGAAAAAGTGCTATCCCTCATCTTTGAGCCTAACTCATAACGTCAATAATGTCAACCTTCAATATCGTCATACACCCACAAAACAAATCATATGAAAAGATTGGATCAATTGTAAATCGAAATGCTCGCATCACTTTCTATTTGGTTTGGCTAGATACCCTTGCAAAGATTTTCTTGTTTAAGGCGATGGATGACCAAAAATAATCTTTCTATTAGCTGGCGTCGATCATAAATTTTTCATATTCATATTCATCTGTAATTCTTCCTAGCCTCATTTGATTTGTTTTCCGTTCAGAATAATTAAACATAAATAATTGTGCATCGAAGAATACTCTCCGCACTTTGAACCGTCCGTAAAGGGACAGCCGTTATCAATTTGTTTACTATACAGTAAATATGAAACAAATATAGCTAGGGAAAAGGACCATTTGGACAGCATTTTCTATTTCCGTCCATAAACGTTTATAACTCAGCTGCGTTCCGAACCGAACATATACCTCGATTTTTTGCTCGCCCTGTACCAGAAACTAAGGGAATTGGTTATAATGTGCCCGTGTAGTATACATTGCGGACGGGAATATGGGGGGCTACCCAAATGGTCCGATACCCTCTTGGTAAATGACTGTTTTATTGGATTACTTTACTAACTTGATTCGTCTTGGAACAGGTTGAGCAGAGAATATCTGTTTAGTTTAGATGCCAATGTTACATACAATCGTTTATTCTAGTTATTGGAATATTATTCAATTTGTTATGGACATTTACCTCAATACTAGGGAACGTCAATAAATTACATAACACTTGGAAGGAGGATGACGATTCATACTTAATTTGGAAAGGGTTCATATAAAAAGTGTGCCAGGAAATCGCCATATTTACGTTACATAATTAATGGATCATCCCTCAGGTCGGCTATTATCATCGCCAATAACTCATGCGAGTCATGCTGATTAGGTAGCAATAGCAACTAGATGTCGAAGAAGCTAAGCTTCATTTCCAATCAATTACAGTCAATCCAAAGAGCATGTAGGGCAGATAGCTTACCTAATCTAGCCAATGTACTGATTATGCCTACGTGAGAACGTGTGCACGTGCTTGTTGAGGTAAAAATACGACCTAATCACTGCAACAGGGCCTGTCATAGGCAATAAAACTCCTTTTTGTTGTGAATAGGAATACCCTTGATGAGAAATGCGCGGTAATAACGTTATTTAATCTTCCCATCAACGAACAAATGACGCTAAATAGCTAATAATTGTAGTGGTATTTCATTTATTTCAACCCATCATGCCAGTGCCAGTGTGATCTGAAACCAAACAGTTCATTCGTCTTTTTAATACTTTGTCATTTTACCAGGGAGGTGTGTTGAACGCGGAACTGTGCAATGAATGAGAATTGGTTCGCGAGTTGGTGCAAATTAAGCTAACGAGCACCACCAGAGCATATGCGTATTCGATGAGAGCTGATAACTTTATATAAAAGTCCTATGTCAGGTGGAAATGCTGCGACGAAATATTTTATGCGGTTACCAATAATCGATTTTAGCACGCATGTCCTACTTTTTGGGACTTACGTGGACTGCTAAATTTCAATGGATGGATTCAATTGTCCTAAATTCGAAGATAAAGATGCGTGTAGGATGATGAATATGCCGAATGCTGCGAAATAGATAAAACACAAGTGTGGCCTCCTGACGAGGATAGAAATAGAATGTGATGAAGTATTTGCGTCAAACTCGTGGCCATAATCATTAAATGATTAGCATCACTCGGGACAACAACTTTCTTTTTTTCTAACTCAACTACTTTCCTTTAGAAACTCGACCGATCTTCACCACAATTCTATACAAAGAGTTTTTCCAACTTTAGTCTTTTTCAATAATATATGTAACATATTTTTTTTATCTATTTCAGGCGATGTGGTCTTCGTGCAAGGAGCTGCCGCTACCCCGATCCACCTGTTGGATGCCATGACCAAGCATGGCAAGGAGAACAACCTCCGCGATATCACGGTGGTCCACATGCACACCGAAGGCCCGGCTTCGTACTGCGCCCCCGAGCTGAAGGACATCTTCCGGTCCAAGTCGACCTTCATGGGTGGTAACGTACGGGCTGCCGTCGCCGATGGCCGAGGCGATGCCATCCCGATTTTCCTGCACGAAATCCCAATCCTCTTCCGGCGAAAGCTGATTCAACCGGACGTGGCTATCATTTCGGCTTCCCCACCGGACAATCACGGATACGCAACGTTGGGAACGAGCGTTGATTGCGTCCGCGCTGCTTTGGAAAACTCCAAGGTCATCATTGCCCAGGTCAACAAGCAGATGCCGCGTACTTTCGGAGACTCAATCATTCACGAATCACACTTCGATGCTGCCGTCAACGTTGACATTCCTCTGCCTGAGCACGGTGGTAAGGGAATGAGCGAAACGGAAACCAAAATCGGTAAACTGATTGCCGAGAATCTGGTCGAAGATGGTGCCACGCTGCAAATGGGCATCGGTAACATTCCGGACGCTGTGCTGAATGCACTGCACAACCACAAAGATCTCGGCATCCACTCCGAGATGTTCGCCGGAGGTGTTGTGGATCTAGTTAATAAGGGCTGTGTCACTAACGATAAGAAAGTCATCCATCGAGGCCGTATCGTAGGATCTTTCCTGATCGGAACGAAGAAGCTTTACGACTTTGTTGATAACAATCCTTTCATTGGTAAATCCTAACAAATTTGTTACCCAAGCACTTGTCTCATAAATGTGTTTTCTTCCCAGAAATGCTCGAAATCAACTACGTCAACAATGTCGGCGTTGTCGCAAAGAACCCCAAGATGACCGCCATCAACTCTGCCATCGAAGTGGATCTGACCGGTCAGGTGTGTGCCGACTCCATCGGAACTCGCATGTATTCCGGTTTTGGCGGTCAAGTCGACTTCATTCGTGGTGCTGCGGAAGGCTTCGACGGCAAGGGCAAACCTATCATTGCACTGCCTTCAGTAACCAACAAGGGACAAAGCAAGATCGTGCCAACGCTAAAACTTGGTAAGATTCGACAGCATACCATTCATTGTTTTGAAAACCCTTTTTTATTGATGTTGATTCTTTTCATCACAGGCGCCGGAGTCGTTACATCCAGAGCCCATGTGCATTACGTAGTCACCGAATACGGCATCGCTTATCTCTTCGGAAAAACGTTACGCCAGCGTGCGTACGAGCTGATCCAGATCGCTCACCCGGATCACCGCGAAGCGCTCGAGAAGGCTGCATTTGAACGGCTGAAGACAATGCCATCTCCCAACTAAGTATGTTAAGCACAAACGTGGATGATATTCGTTCAAAACGAGCCTTTACCCTGTTTTTAAGATAGATATTCATACCGAAGACTCGGATCAACCTTTGTTTTATCAGGGATTTAAAGTACATCATTGTAGACTTGTTGTCGGCGGTGCGTGTTTCCAGTTTCGGAACTTAGAAGTTCTTGTTTATGTGTTTGTTTTACGGAAAGAACCATTTTAATTGCATTATAAGTCAAACCTAAGTAAAGCCGTAGTTGATCAGTAAATGCTTAAAGTTTGTAGGAGTTCTCAATACTAGAAGCGACAAAAATACAAATAAACCATCTATCTCCGAAACGTGCATTGCATAATATTAAGTACTACATTGTAATCACACATCGCGCAGAGTAAAATTCGATCACCTTGGAGCAGCACTTGCGTACTGCCATCAGTAGAATATCATGTGAAAAATTAAGCTACGTAATAAAAAGCTACTATGAGTACAACGTGATTATGCTAAACAATGTATTTCTTCAATGAAAATAATATTGAGAAAATCATTCAAAGATAGGCCTGGTCATTTTATTTGTATCTTCCTTTCAACAAAACTTTCATTAAGTCACTCTAGATCTAGACTATTGCTTTTCCTAATAGTCTATTCGTGTTACAAACATTCTAACTTCATAAATAATTGATATCAAATAAGATCTAGTTTTACTGGGTATAATGTATATGACGTTTCATATCACTATACTCTTGATGATGTGATAAAGTTCGTTTTTAGAATAGGTTCTTAAATCTCACATATTGAGATTTTGAAACACTGCCTTGCCTATTCGACTGGTAATAATTAATTGAATAATAACAAAAAAAACAAACCTACTGCATAACAGAAAAGCAGCACAAAGAGAGAGCGATATGTGAAGCGCAGGAGAACAAGGATAGAAACGAAATGCGGAGGATTTACGCGTCTGTCAATAGCGTGCGGCATAAGACTGCGTCAGTGCCCGCCATGTGCAATGACCGAAAGGGAAATTTAATGACAGACAAAACTATGGTGGCAGCCAGGTGGAAGGAGCACTTCGAAGATTTGTTGAACGGTAAAAACGAAAGTGTAATAAAGAGCAGGTCGGACAAAGTCGACGACGGTCAAGCTGTAGAACCATCAACGCTGGATGAGGTAAAAATTAAAAAAGGCTTCAAATAAGCTGAATAGGGACTGGGAAGTTGGGGAGGACGAGATCCCGGTCGAGCTTCTCAAACTCGGAAGTGAGCAGTCGCATCAATCGATCCACCCATCTGTCAAAAAGTATGGAAGAATGAAGAACGGTGAGGGCCGATAAATGACGGATCAGATGTTTGGCCTGCGGAAGATCCTTGCTTATGGCGGCGAAGCCTCAATAAAGAAATAAAAGAAGTCAACCGAAATCCAACCTGGCAACATGTTACAGCGATAGCTGGACATCGCTCAGGATGGAGAGCTTCCAAGTCGGCCCTCTGCACAACCGGAGGTGTACAGGACCCATAAGTAAGTAAGTTAGATCCTTGATGAATTCCGGGAGTACTTCTCACCATCTGTTCATTGGTTTCAGAGCAGCGTACGACTCAGCGAAGAGAAATGAGCTGTGGCACATAACTGAACATGTTTTTCCGGCGAAACTGATTAGACTGATACTTGCAACGCTCGAAATCAAGTATTCGGATTGCAGATGAAGTGTCAACCTCTTTTGTGACCTTAGACGGATTGAACCAGGGTGATGCACTTTCGAATTTATTGTTCAACATTGCACTCGAGGGCGCTATTAGAAGATCTGGCGTGCAGAGGAACGACACTTGTCGCAACCAAGTCAATCTATATTGGGTTCCAGGACACTGTGGAATAGATGGTAACGAAAAAGCCGATATGCTGGCGCGACTCGGATCATCAAGTCGGTTTACAGGACCGGAACCTTTTTCCAGCTTGCCAACTTTTTCTCTTCGTATCGTATGGAGCTGAAGGTATGGGAATCTATGAAAATAGAAGCCAATTTTAGGAACACAACCAATGCCAGGCAATCGAAACGCTTTATCACTCCAAATGTTTTCATGACTCGCAACAATTTAGAATTATTATCTAAAAGAGAACTAAGCACTTAAACGGGTCTCAATACAGGTCATTGTCCGAGACGATATCATTTGAAGCTTATAGGGAAATTTCCAAATGATCTGTGTCGGTTCTGCTACATAGAAAAAAAAAGATTCGGAGCATCTGTTATATGTACCGTTCGGCTATTTTTCGAACAAGACGAAAGTTCTTCACCAAGGGGCTTATAGAACCAATTGAGGTTGGTAGAACGGTAGAACTAATCCCAATTCGGTAGTGCATTTCATTCGAAAAGCTGAGCCGTGTTGGGGAGAAGCTGTTAGTCAAACAATGGCGGCTCACTTCCAAAAGCGATACGCCAGTATGATATAGCTAGAAAAATATTACGATAGATAAAAAAAATCGCAGTGATAAAAATGCCCGACATCGAAAAAACAATACTCACACGCATATTCTCCTGGGCTTTGCGGAATACATCGACCTCATTTAAATCGAACCCAGAGCAGTAGTGGAGGCTTTTGTCCCACTGAAGAGGGAGACGGCGAGGATAGGCTTAACCATTAACTCTACCAAAACAAAGTACATTGTGGCAAAGAGATAGAGGAAGGCCTAGTGGAGGTAGTACTTGATGGAGATGTGTTTGAAGTTGTTGAAGAATTTGTTTACCTTCACGTGTTGGAACGCTTGTGACATGTTACAATGACGTTTCCCGTGAAGTGAAAAGACGCATTGCTGCTGCGAATAGGGCCTTTTACGGATTACGTAACCAGCTTAGGTCCCGTAACATGCAGATGGAAACGAAATTTGCTCTATACAAAACTGATTCTACCAGTGGCCATTTATGGACATAAAGCATGGACGTTAAAAGAGGCGGAACAGAGAGTTTCCGATGTTTCGAGCGTACAATACTCGGAGGGAAACTAGAATATGGTGTGTGGCGCAGACGCATGAATCATGAGCTGTATCAAGTATACAAAGAAAATATTGTGAATCGTATAAAATTCGGCATACTTCAGTGGGCTGATCACTTAGTGCGAATGTCGGAAGAAAGAATAGCAAAAACAATATTCAACAGAGAATCAGATAGGGGCAGGCGACTTCATGAAGGCCATTAACACGCTGGCTGCACGCGCTAGAATAAGACCTGGGGACCCTAAACATTCGGGGAAACTGGAGGAACATCGCCCAAGACCGACGATTATGGAGCTTTACAATACATCATGCATAGGTGTATCGACGCTGTAGCCAACCAGGTATACAGGGTAGGTATAAGCACAGATAACAGATATTTAAGCTAGAACAAATTTTATTGGAAATCTTGTGTAAACTTTTGAAATGATATACGTTGATTCACTACTGCCATCTACTCAACTGATTGCGGAAGTACATACGGACGCAACTGATAAGTTACCGTCGAACGCAGCCAATACGTTTGACATTTATATTTAGGCTGCGTTTTACACAGTAATGATCATTGCGCCATCTCCAAACGATTGCCAAACGTGTTCGAAATGTTGGATGCATTTGAATCAACGGTTGCGGTTATTTACACACGTATGGTATACCAGCCTGAATATCTGTTATCTGTGGTGTACCCCAATATAGAAAAGACAGACGTAGTTCTACGTCAAAAATGAATCCCATTAGAATTCACTTTAATACTTTCTCATTACTCTAGTACTTCAAATTCTCATTCATATATTCCTATCCCATAGATCGCATCACTTACGAAAGTGAATCCAGATAATATATCCCTTCATACTAACACAATATCCTATCCTAAGACTATCGTGGAGATGCAGAGGTATACTCGATCTCTAGTAGCAACGAGAGTTGAACTAATAATCCTTCCTTCCCTTGATGACCGTAAGGACGTGGCCGGCGCCGTAATTGACTTAGTAAAATGCATTGAATTTCCGAAATTTGCACATTGAGAATGATAGCTAAACCCAAGCTCCATTCAATTGGTTCCCTGTAGGGCTTCCATTCCCGGAAACGATTTCCCGGGAAATCATATTTCCCGGGATTCCCGATTTCCGGGATTTATGTATCAGTTTCCCGAATTTCCCGGGAAATGAACTTACTAAAATATTTTGTAATAATCGTCTTATTTTTTAAATTTGATGATATCGGATTTTGGGGTATCAATTACATTGAAACTCCCCCTTTTACTAATCGACAACTATCAATAGCCAGGCCAGACCAGGACACAAGAGACTCTCCGGCAATCCCAGGGTCGGCTAACTACTGGGTAATCAAGGGTTTTTCGCGGTAAACAAAACTAACAACACAGAACTTTCACATTACTTGCACATAATTTTATTTTTCCTAATTGTGGTGTGTGCGTGTTGTTCTGTGTAATAAATTTGTGTTAATTTGTTAAGTGTGACCTATTCTAATGTTGGTACCGGTACATACCGCTGCTGCTGTTGGTGACGGGAGTAGAATGGCCGACACAGCGACTCCTGTCGAGCTGTGCGACCAGAAATCTCGCCGGAATAGCGAGGCGAACGGTGAACGGACGGTCTTCGTCCGACGGGGCCAGCGGGCGTTGCTGGACAATGGTGGGCAGGCGTCTTCCCTCGTAGGCGCGATCGGCCGGCCGTGGCTTAGCCACCTTGGACGGCCGAGAGGGGAAATCCTCCTTTACGATTAGGGCCTACGGCCCGAGGAATCGTCCGGTGAAGGACGTTAAAATCCTTGACGGATTAGGCGCGGAAGCCAAATGACTTCGCGGGCCGAACCGTGTGCTGAGAATCTACCACAAAAGGTAGAGGAAGAGACAAAAGAGGTCCTGAACAGGTTTCCCCAATTGTAAAATCTAGCTCCTGCTAGTGGGGGGGGGGGGCTCTCACACACTGTTTCAACTGCACTTTTTAAAAAAACACTTCTTCAGCACACGGACGCCTGATATTAAAGAGGCCGAATTTGGGCAATGGCTCCTCTTTTAAAAGAAATTCCCTCCATATTTCCCGCTATTTTGCATGTCATTTTATCCAACATGGCATTTATCCAAGCTTGATGCCATGTTGGATATTTTAAAGCTCTCTCATATAATTACAGCGGTACCAAACCCTAACGCTTCTGTGGTAGCTCTGCTGGTATTACACGAGAAACGTGAAGGTTCCGATACAAACAACAATAAACCTAAACAAAAATCTACAATTTGTAACCAAACGGTTACAACATTTTTTTACAAGCATCATCTTACTATTTATTTCACTTTTGAAGTTTAAGAATTTAAGTTATAACTGAAAATGCCACAGAATCATACGGTGTATTCCAACATGTGTTGAAGAGAGGCGAGGCAAAGAACCAGTTTGTATCTATCGTTCGTTTATTTAGTGGGTTCAAACGTCGGTAACTGTTGTGAAGTCGAATTAAAATTGAGTGTCTGTGGTGAAACAGCAGAGCTACCAAATGGTTTATCCTTCAAAGTTGACCTGAAGGTTCTATACACAAAAAAAAATCGTCGAGTATAAGAATAGTTCAAGTTAGGAATATTTTGGCGATAATAGAAGAGAATCTCTCGAAGCCGTCGTTGTCCAAAAACTGGAAAAAAATGCGGATACAACCTGAAAAAGTTTTTAAAAAAAATATAGAAAAGTAGCATATAGCGGAGCTTATCAGGACACTGTAGATCTTACACTCGATCCAGAGCCTTACATGTCTAATGTATATTTTCAAAATCATATTTTACTACAAAATTGAAACTTCGATTTTGAATTAGCTTCGAGAGTTTTTTTATTTCCCGGGATCCCGGGAAATCCCGGGAATTTATTGTTTCATTTCCCGTTTCCCGGGAAGTTGATTCCCGGGAAAAATGGAAGCCCTAGTTCCCTGTGCAATTTCGCAAGTTCTAGTCAATCACGGAGTAGCAACTACGAATTGTACGGTTATCCTGCTCATGCTCATGCTAACTAGATTGGATACAGGAATCCAACCAGGTTTCATCCAACCACAATCGCATCTTAACAGTCATTTTATTTATTTATTTAATGATAATCATCATCTGACATCTAATGTCTCAATGACAGTCATCGAACGTAGCAAGGTGATGTTGTTCGACATCGCAGTTCATCCCGCCGACGTTCTGATAATAGACCAAAACTTCGTCGTCGCGAAAGAGGTCCGAATCCGCGACAAAGCTGTGGAAGTTGAACGGCATCAAATGTTGAACATCATGGATATAATGGTACTTGCCTGTAATGGCTAGTTGAGAGATCTTCGCTCTACATCTGAGTTCAGGGTCAGGATGGAAGAACTCTTCCACAATCTCAGGGCACAGACAGTTATGTTTTCAACGGGTTTGGCGCAATGATCAGAAGCGGACTGACTTATCGACATTTTATTTAACAGATTTAAAAAATCTCATTACAGCCCACTCTTTTAACAGGATAATGTTGTCGCTTCTTGAGCTTCTGCTAGCCTCTCACTATTGCTCACATTGGCACAGTTTTCTTCACCTAAAGGCGAAATCTTAACATCTCCTAGCCAATAAACACTTTAAAATCAAGAAATTTGTATTCGATTTTAATTCTTTGCGATCAATCATTCGGGAACGCGACGATAACAACCTTTCCTAAATCGAACAAGTCTTAGTCTGGTAATAAATAAACAGTGTATTGGGGGCTATGAGACAAAAGATAAGAAGGAAAAAACGTCTTATGAATAAAATTAAAGTTGAATAGTATGCTAAGAATATGTCCCGTAACACGGTAGATCACTTTGACGTAGTGTGTTACGGTGTAAGATCTACCAAACAGAGCCCTAGATTAATCCATTTTTCTAGCTAGGGCAATAAGTTGTGGCAGTGGCGTAGCCAGAAAATTGGTCTGGGGGGGTTTTCTGAACATTTTTTTTTCGAAAGAAATATTTTCTTCCAAAAATTTTGTCTTTGGGGGGGGGGGGGTTTATACCCAAAACCACCCCCGTGGCTACGCCACTGAGTTGTGGTAATTAAGGATTCATCGTATTTAGTCCCCGCTACCAACAGCAGTCTCAGAAATAAAACATAATTAATGTTACCTAGCAGACAATTGAAAGACTCGAATTCCTTTTGTTTGAGGCTAGACTGTATGGAGCGGAAACAACTTTTCAAGCAATTAGTTTAAAAAAAATCTCGATACCCAGTCCTAGGCTGAACTGACTGCTAGAAAAATCGAGTTGGGGGTTTAAATACGTACTAACACTTCTTGAACTGGTGAACAATGGTAGTGAGAGGAACACACGGAAGTTCTTATCACTAAACAAATTCTCTTGCTTGAAATGGTCTACTGGTGATATTCTAGAAGCAAGACAAGGATGTGGCTAGGGCTCCGATGCATGGCCAAAACAGTATCACTGTTCTGTTTTCTCAAGAAAGGATTGATTTCCTGTTGATAAGGAGCGCGCCTTCAATGGGATTGCTCTCTGTGAAGGGTCTAAATAGCGGGACCTTGTCATGGTGCTCTTGCAGTGGCGTCGCGTAACCTCACTTTTTACCTGTGCACTGACCCAAAAAGTGAAATTTTTGATATTTTGACAGCCCAAATGGAAAAGAAAATTATCAGATTCGTTTATACTAATCAAAATCTAGTTATTCTAGGCATTTCTGCACACCAATAGGAGATCGTCAGTTGCATTCTAGCAAAAATTCCGCTTGAGGCCCTTCCTAAATATTTTAACAACAGCCACTACACCTGATGGTATAATTGCAATATTTCCATGATCAGGCGACAGGTGGTGTTGCTGTTTGTTTGTATCAATGTACTATTGCATATACACTAGTGACATCTGCTGTTCGATATCGTAAGCTTTTAATGTTCCTTCCACACACACGAGGTGGAGAACAGTCTTGAAGAAATTGAAAGTATACAGCTAGAATTTAGTATGGAGGTACAATGAAATCTCTTTCATTGTTTAGAACTGTAAAACAAGTCGTGGGAACAAAAAATCTAAAAATTATTTGTTGCTTTTGACCTAGGTTTCATATTGATGCGATGCGTAGTTAATGAGAACGGATGATTTGCCCATACAAGGAAATTCATTTTACTTTAAATGTTGTGGCGCCATCTCGTTCAAACAGCACCTTTGTCTTTGCCTTATTCCTTAAATTTAAACTCAGTGCACAGGTAGATTGAGGTTAGGGAAACGCCACTGTGCTCTTGAGAAAACAAAACAACAACTGTATCGAAACCGATACTGCATTGCTTATCAATAGTAATGAAGTAATTCGACATGCACTTAAACACTAGGGATACGGGTAACGCTACAATAGATCTAATAACAGGTCGCAGTGGCACACCCGAACAGGAAAAAAAATTGCTAAGAATATGGTTTTGAACTAAAATCTAAAATCTTTTTCCGGAAAGTAGCTCGTTACAAGAGGCTGGTTGGACGGCACTTTCTAATTGCCTCGGAAGCCTTCTTTTAAAAGACTCGGAAATGAAAACCTCTTTTAAAAGGCTCGGAAGCCTCCTCTAAAAGGGCTTGGAATCCTCCTTCCAAGAGGTTGGAAAGCTTTTTTTCAAAAGGCTTGGGAGTTAGGCGCCCTGTAGCGTAGTTGGCTACACATTCGCCTTCTAAGCGGTTGGGTCATGGGTTCGATTTTCAGCCCCCTCACCAACCTTCGACTAGTCACTTCCCCGTAACGCTGGGTAGACACCTTTGCGTGGTGTGCTACGGTGTAAGATCTACCACGGTCAGATTGTCAGCTACAGGCAAATCCTGACCCAACGAATACCTTCCCCAATATCCAACTCTCGTTAACCTTTTGTCTGTGCTCTGGGGTCAATATGACCCCAGGCCACTTTGAGTGGCTGCCATTTTTTTTGTTTTCAACCGATTCTCCTAATTTTTGGTAGTTTGGTAAAACTCGCCGAGATCTGTCTCCTAGGTGCAAATTCGCTTGAAAAATCTTGAAAATATGCGCTACAGTGTACTTTTTTCAAAAAACTTACGTTGTCTGTGCTCTGGGGTCAAATTGACCCCAAATTGAAATTGCTATAACTTTTTTAATGTTTGGCCAATTTTGGATTTTTGGGGCTGTTTCGAAAGATAAATTAATCATCTTTCAGGTCGTTACCAAAGATTGACTATAGGTGGGCGGGTACATCGCGGGGCGGGGTTTTCGTAAAAAAGGGTACAAAAACGGTGATTTTTCATGCTTATTTTACTTATATCTGAAAATCCTACCCATTTTGAACTGCACCTTTTCAAAAAGGTTATTTAGGAAGGCGTGTGTTTTGAAATGAAGCGTTGATTAATTTAGAGCTTGGTCGCTAGGTGGCGGTATATTTGAATTCATTAATTTAGACTACTCCAGTAATTCCGATATATGGAATTTTCCTCATTGTAAATATTCTTATCACACAAATTTGAAACTTTGTAAAGATGACATCTTTAACAAAGTTCGTCTGGTGTTAATGGACTGTCATGTGACGGAATAAATAATTAGGAAATTTACAAATAGGCGGCGCTAGCGTACTTGCAATATTCTTGCATATATGAAATATTGCTTTAGCTTGAGATCCCTCATACCTACACCCAAGTTGTATTCGGCAACATTGTTTAGGATGTCTAGCACTACAAAGCGGTGCTCAATATAATAAGCGCTTTTTTCCAATTTTTAAATTTGTGCAATAAGAATATTTACACTGAGGAGAATTCTATATATCGGAATATCTTGAGTAGTCTAAAATAATGAATTCAAATATACCACCACCTGGCGGCCGAGTTCTAAACTTATCAACGCCTCATGCCAAAGCACATGCCTTCCTGCATAACCTTTTTAAAAAAGGTGCAGTTCAAAATGGGTAGGATTTTCGGATATAAGTAAAATAATCATGAAAAATCACTGTTTTTGTACCCTTGTTCACTAAAACCCCTCCCCGCGATGTACCCGCCCACCAATAGTCAATCTTTGGTAACGACCTGAAAGATGATTAAATTATCTTTCGAAGCAGCCCTTGAAATCCAAAATTGACCAAACATTAAAAAAGTTATAGCAGTTTCAATTTGGGGTCAATTTGACCCCAGAGCACAGACAACGTAAGTTTTTTTGAGCACAGACAGAAGGTTAAGTAAGTACTACATCAACACTTCCTTCCCCTCCCAAGTTACGGTGAAGATGGGCGTGGCCAGGAGTAGTAATCCTCATGCTTTTGTGATTTTTTATCCAAGATTGGAATCAAGGAGCACACCCACCTTGATTTCTGATAGCAATCTGGATAAGGATTTCAAAAGAAAAACATGAGTATCACTAGTGTCCAATCTACGAAGGCCTAAAAAAATTACTTCTAAAAATTTCCAAGTCCCAAAAAGTTTTTTTTTAAATTTTGTTGTAACACTAGATCTTGATGTTTCATGCATTTCTAAGACATTTGGCATCAAAAATAAACATTCGACCTTTAACGAAATCCGCTTGAGCAGAAATGTTGCATGCCGCTTTTTTTGAGGAGATGAAACTTTTGAGCACACCCGTTGTTGAAAATCGATGGCACCTTAGTGTGTATGTTTAATGTGCACAAAAGGTAAGATAAACATTAGACAACTTTTCATATAGTAATCTTTAACCAATTTTCTCACAACAAGTTTTATTGGACTGGGGGCAAAACCTAGTCGAACACTATTGAATTTGATAACGATCGATCGTTGCGCACCAAGTCGTTCCGTATCTCGCTCGCTGCGCTTCACGCTTGTACCTGCATTTTTTGTATTTTTCATTGGGAGTTTTCTTATTTTTATTGCTCTTTATTGATTACTAGCTGTCCCGTCGAGGGGTTTCATACTGTCATAGATACGTTTCTTGCTTTAAAAAAAACTCGACATGCCAAATTTGATTCCATTTGCTTGATTAGCTCTTGAGTTATGCAGACATTTTGTTTAACATTTGTATGGGAGTCCCCCTTCCCCCTTCCAAAGACAGAGGGGTCTTGAATCATCTTAAGAACCTTCCTCGGACTCAGAAGCCAGAACCCTTGGGTACAAATTTTTACGCCGCTCGGTTCAAAAGTTTCCGAGTCTATAAGGGTCAGACAGACAGAAATTTATTTTTATGTATACAGATATATACTGCCGCTAACCGCAAGTCGAGCACATCTGTATATGGGCGTCCATATACAGATGTGCTCGACTTGCGGTTAGCGGCAGTATAGATATTATGGAAAGTTTTTGTTTTTTTTTATGGAAAAAAATATCTATTTCGTGGAAAATTTCGTAATTGTTTACTGCTAATATTGATTTATTTATGGAGAGTTTGTGTTTTTTTAATGGAATATTTTGATTTATTTGGAATTTTGTTTTTTATAATTGCAATTGGCTTTCAAAAGTGCTTATTTATTTTTGTTTTATGGAAAATTCTTGTTTATGGAAATTTTGCATTATTTGTGGAAACTCTGTAATTATTTGTTGCTTACACCCGTATTTCTTTATTGGCAATTTCCTTTTTTTATGGAAAATTTCTAATTTTGCATAAAGAATTTTATTTTGCTGCCAAATTGAATTTTTAATTTCAATCTCTAAAACCAAACTCTTAACCTTCCAGGACTCGTTTAGTTTTGAATCACTCACGCAGTCTCGCCGTCGTTGTGTACGACAAGCGTACTTTTTTTCGCTAGTGTTGTACTTTTTACAACAGTGCGAGTCCTTGAGGGTTAATTCAAATGCGATGTTCATCTAGAGCTAATTTTAAAAATTACATTTTCCAAATTACCAAATCGAATCAAGAACTGAAATAACATTTAATAACTAATGAATAATTTAAATCTTGGTAAATCTGATGCTCACTACCTCTTTTCGCCCAAACGCCATGCGTTTTTTTTCCAATTTTTACCAATTACATAAATCGGATACAGTCCCATCCCGATTTTGGCAACACCCGTTTTTGTCTACCCCCGATTTTGGCAACACCCGTTTTTGGCAACATTTTCTTCCCGATTTTGGCAACAACCTCGAAAATATTTTCTTTATTACTTTTTAGAGCTAGATCCTTTTTATAATTATGTAATAGGATAAACAAAACTAAAAGCGAATGTTATTAAGGCTTATATGCGTACTATGGGCTCTGTACGAATAGTGGTCACTTTCACTGAATTAATGAACCACCACTCGTATTACCGCTCATTGCAAACAACGCCTATTGAAACTTTTCTGCTCTTTTTATTCACGTTTTCCATGTCCCTATTCACACTACCCTTATCTAACCAGCCCACCGTAGAATGCCGTATTTTTTGGCATCTCACTGATTTTGTCGTCGATAAGCTGACTAACACCGTTGTACATAGTACAACACCTGTAAAGGGAAGCCCGCTGTTTACATCACAATGCAACCGATACTGCATGAGTGATCCAGTAACAAGCAACCCCCGTAGGTTTAATTGCTAGTGATTGGCACATTCTATTTTTTAAATGCGCTGTCTAGCCATCAATTGCATGTGTCAATTGCATAACGAGCCTTTTGATTCCAGCATGTTTGCCAACAGTTCAATACTAATGGTAAGAGTTTGGTAACATGTAACCGTACGGCTCTCGAGCAGGCATTGACTTAAATCAGATCATGAGAAAAAATCGGGTTAATCTAAGCCTACTTGATGCTCTATCGGGGAGCAAGTTATGAGCTTCCTAAGATCTTTGAAATTGAATGTTCGATGATTCATCGTTTATTGATCTTCAACGCTCACCAATGGAAGCTGATTGAGTGAAGCGAATCACTTGGTAACACAACAATGAGCGTCGTTCCGGTGAGCTGATAGAAGAAGTCATTCAAGCATTCTAAAAATGAAGACCTCCATGAGTCTGGAACTCTAGTACACTGAATGGGAGGCGTTGATACTTCTCTCGACTATCTTATCACCTTCAAAGAAGGGCGAATAAAGGAGAACGCATGATGTGGTTTGATTGTTTGGTTTCATTGTACTAGAGCAAGCGGGGTACGAATGCAAAAATCGTTGCTTACATGGATACCTCACCACGGCTTGGCTTGTTAGACGGTGTTGCTTATTGTTTATCATAGCAACGATTGTTTGACATCCATCTGAATGAGGCAGTTCACTTATTGGCTATCGATGTAGCATAGATTGCAAAAGATCAATGCTCACAATGCTCACTCACACTTCCAATGTCTGCTCTCGTGTGTTTTGTTTGTGATGGCGAAGTATCAGAAGTGGAGTACCTCCTGTGAAGTTCCCATGAAATCGCTGGTGTAATTCTAGCTGCTTCGATAGGCAAGTGATGCGTCACATGTGGTTTTATTATTATTTATTTAGCTAAGGCCGTAGTGAGTGGCCTCTGCGGTACATAACAGTCGTCTCCGTCTACTGCTGTACGTTACCAGTCACGCAGTCTACTGAGGGTCCGTAAATCGTCTTCCGCCTGATCGATCTACCTTGATCGCTGCACACCTCGCCTTATTGTGCCTGTCGGATCGTTGTAGAGAACCATTTTTACTCCAAGTGCTCGTTGGTCCTCCACAAGCATTGTCCAGATCTCGTACGTACGCTTTCCTGTCACGTTGCGTCTCCGAATTTGTCTGCTGATATCGTTATCGGAGGTCAAGTGAGCCCAAGTACACGAATTCTTCAACCACCTTGTTTTTGTCGAATAGCCGTTGTCTTCTCTTGAGCCTACTTCGTCTTCAACGTGTTAATCACTAGCATGAAGAACTGGAGTGCGATAAGCTGCAGCGAGCACCAGTAGGTTGACTGCTATCGAGTGTTAGAGGTGGCATGCCGCAAATGATCTTCCAGCTTCCAATTGGCCACAATATCACTCGTAGTGCGAGGTGTACATGGATCAGTCATTGCCGCCTGAAATATTCCTGGGTTGAGTGCTAGGAGACCGACTAGTGCAAAGGTATTTGGTTTTAGTGAGTCGAGTGTAGTTAATCCATACTCACACTACATTGGATACGCTTGACCAATGTGCAGAATGGAGATTTCCGTTACCATTTTCTAAAACAATGGAAGGTCTTATGCCTTGCGTTCGGTTTTTTTTTCATAATGTCAGCGAAAATTGTGCACAGAACTTTACCCTTAATCACACCGACCACATGAAACTTTGCCTCCATAAAAATCCATTATATATGAATCCGAAATTTGTAGCGGTGTTATCTTGTATCCGTCGGATCGCTATTTGATTTATATAGAGAATTATTATAAAACCAAGCATTTTCGGAGGACTAAATTTTATATGAGATGTCAGATTGAAGTCTGCACTTCAATGGACTACTTTAGAAACGTTTTTGCCTTTCTCGTACAACAAAGTTGTACCAGAAGGCTATAATTTCACTCCAAAAGCCAAATTTTGATAGAAGGCTCGGAGACCCATAGTGTTATATACCAATCGACTCAGCTCGAAAAACTGAGCACATGTCTGACTGTGTGTGTGTGTGTGTGTGTAGCCCCGAGAATTTTTTATTGTTAAACACGTTTCATATAGAAGGACTTGACCGATTCGAGTGCAACTAGTTTCATTCGACGGAGAAACTTTTCTAGTTGGACACTATTGTTTTTGTTTGCTAATAACTCATTCGATTTGAATAATATTTCTATTTTTCTTTTAACAAATACGCTGTTTACATGCACACTTTAAGTCATTAATCAATTTAGCCATGACGCAATCCATTACTCTCATAATAATTGCTTAAAAATTACTCAATTATTGAGTAATTTATAAGCAGCGTGATAGAGTTGCATCAAATATTTTAACCGCCAAGATGTAGGCAATTAGCACAGCATTTACAACATTAATTCGAATCATACATATCGAATCGAGAAAGGCATAATCACCACTTGGGGATAAATTTGGGTTTTTTTATTACTACAATTTTTTGTTAGGACATGGCCGACGCTATTGTTAATTTCAAATATTTTTATAATTACTTAGTTACATTATGTTTTGATTACCATTCTTGAGTTTGTTTTAATTTTGTTTGAGCTACAATCTCCAAGTTATGAATAATATCGCAAAAATGATAATTATGATGTCATGCATCACTTAAACACACTCCACATACTTTGTAGTACATATTCTAAGTAGGGGGAAAGACGGCTTTGGCAGGGGGGTTTTTGTCGACCAAATTTTATGAAATTTGGCCACAATATTCTTTGATATGCAAAGAATGTTTAGACCAAATTTGAGCCTAATCAGTCATAAAAAACCCCCCTGCCAATAATAGAACAGAACCTGCCAAAGCCGTCATTCCCCCTATTTAGCTTCAATCAGGCAAACAAAAAAATTGAAATTTTGTATGAAATTTTTTTCCCGTTTTTGGCAACGTCCCCATTTTGGCAACATTAAAATTCGGTCGTGTTGCCAAAATCGGGAAGGGACTGTATTGGATTCGATCTGCAAATCGAGCGATCAATTAAAAAAATGAATCAAATCTCTAATTAATTATTTATATTCATTCATTACTCCGAATCAAATCCTCAAACAATAGTTTTTCTACTGTCATTATTAGATAGGGAATTTCGGAAAACAATGACGTAGATATATATATCCAACCAGTAGCGCAATGACCGCTGATGCCTTTGTCGTTGTTTTTACCGATCGTACGCAGATGCGATCTATTTCAATGGCAAGGATTCACGTTTATAAAACCGAAAGTCGAACACGCACGGGACAACACCCGTCACAGCACTGTCCTCGGTAGACGGGAAAGGAAACGTAGGTACAGCTCCCATTTTTTTCACAACACCGTTGTTCATTACATTTGACCTGGTTGGGCGGTGGACGGAGGGGGAGGTTCGTGCACATTTATTACGTTGTCAGACTCTTTCTTTATTCATGTTGACATTGCAAACGCAAGCCGTGCGGTGACCGAGCGGAATTGGTGCATCCGTGGCGCTTTGTTTCAAACAAAATTTACTACCCCCGATAAGGGAAGATCCATAAAGTACGTCACGCAAAATTTGGCTATTTTCAACCCCCCCTCCCCCCTTCGTCACACTTTTTGTATTAAACCTCTAAAATTTTTGTATGAGTCGTCACGCTGTTCGGAACCCCCCCTCCCCCCTAGGAGCGTGACGTAATTTGTGGATGGCCCCTAATGCATGTGACAGTCAAACGTTCTGGTTTTGATTGTTTTAACGTGCCAGATGGGGGAAGATCAAACATTTGGTAGCACGGATTTTGAATTAATGTTCCGCCTAAGCGGGACAAAGAATGACTGTGAAATTCGCGATTCAACTGATCAACCCGGATTAACGAGAATATTGTTGCGACTCACCGCGGCGGCAGCAGGCTGGATTTCGAGTCGGAATATTATGTGACTCAACGAAGTGACTCAACGGCTAGAAGTGAAAATTGAACTAAATTATGAGAAAAAGTAGATCAAAATTAAAAGCACATTAAAGCCACAACACAACAGTCAATCGCCGAGGATCGGAGGTCTTTCAAGTTGGCCCTTTGTGTTACTTGTAAGTAGGCACGATCGCTCGTCTTCCATGCTTGCTTTAGACAAATGAGTGGCGAATGTAGATTTGTTTTACCAAAACCTAAAGGAAACAATGTTTATTTCAAGACAAAATTTTCAAAACGACTTATCTGCTTTTGTAAACAAAGATTCAAACGACGATTTGACGAATCTGATAGCTCTCCCACGCAAACCAACACCACCAACAGGTAGCGGAATCCTTGACCTACCTATTGATGGTGTTGGTTTGCGTGGGAGAGCTATCATATTCGTCAAATCGTCGTTTGAATCTTTGTTTACAAAAGCAGATACGTCGTTTTGAAAATTTTGTCTTGATTTATTATGTATATACCAAAAACGAAGTCCTGCTTCTAGCCGTTTAAAATATTTCACATCTTCTGAAAGAATTGAACGGCGATTGATCTATACCACACATATGAGTGCTACCATCAGGGAGCAAATGTCAAAATAACGTCCATTATGTGCAAAGCAAATGTTCAGTTCCCTACAAAACCACAAAGCTTGAGGCCCCACATTCGCTTTCTTGTCAACTGGTTTCACCAATCATGCTGTTGGAATTCAGACAACGTAACACATCCGAATAATGGTGATCGCCCATCGATCAAATTATCTTGTGTCTAGGTTTAAATCTAGATCTAGCAACCATATGCGCATACCACCACTAACAGTTAGTGTTCCTAAGTCGGTTAAATATAGATTAGTCACCCGTGTGGCTAGAGGGGTTACTTGTTACTTCACAGCACAGGGCATCTCAATTGTTGAGTGTCACTGATCGTGTTTTTTTTTTATTCACCATATCCCAACACGAGATTGATGTGGTATACATACTTACCTGCCTATAATCAGATGCAGGACTGGTGACAAGCCACATTATTATGCTTATCATGAAAGACGCATAAATCGGTCAACTTTATTCGACATTGACAGCATGGTTTTGCAATCGAAATATTTTCGTGTGTCGAATCTTTAAAAAGGAATTTATGTCTCTTTTAGTATTATGTCGACCGCTTTTCTTTGCTGTATTCTATAAAATTCTAATATCATGTTGGAATGGCTGAAGCAGCACATGCACAAACCGAACCAACAGAACTACCGAACCGAAGTATTATCAGAAAATATTTTTCCAACTGAAAAACTGTTCGCTGTAGCCATTCAATGTGAAATGTCCTCAATGTTTGAAAGGCCACAGCTCGTTACCAGCCCTGAGGTGGCGTCAACCGCGGTGTCCTAATAGTTTATTTGGCTTAGATAATATCTACCTACGATGGAAACGTGATACCAACCTGCACCCCAAGTGTTGGCAAACAAAAAACTGATTACCGTCGACTGCCTCGAAGATTAATCTCGATTCCTACTCTTTCTTTACAGTGACCTAGTGAGATTGTAACAATAGTCATCGACAAATAGCAGCCAACAGAACGGCAGTCTCGGTTCTGGAGAAACAAAATCTTCCAGAACCGAGATATTATTTTAATCCTCACCCAAAGAATACGGATAAAGAGGCGTTGTATAGATCTAGCACAATTGTAGATACGATGGAGTCTAGGATATTAAATTCTGCTGCAGCCAGGGTAGCTCCAACTTCGGCACACTTTATCGGAGGCAAAAGAAGTCATACTTTTGCCGGTGGTTTTCACCAGTTTACTAGCGAAAAGTAAGTAACCGGATCGGTTGGATTGATTTTGTTTGAGTGTGTTCCACTACAGCACATGGAAAATTATTTCCAGATCAATTCGTAGCTTACAATACAGCATACCGGCCGTTGGAAACCACTATGGCAACGCTTTCGCTCCCGACGACGAAATTGACGACGACGGCGGCGAAGACGATGATTGTAGGGGTTTACGAACCGTTACCCTGGGCCCGTATAGTCAATCAATGAACGTCGGCAGCATGACCGATGGGGAATATTACGATGAAGACGATGAAGAAATTGATGTGAGTATATTGATTGATAGAACAGTGCCGCCATGTGTCAAAAATAGGACATCTCATGTGATCCTCTATTAAACTTGGTACATGGCGGTACTATTTGGTGACTATTTGTTGTAAAACATTTCTTGGGGAGTTTCCTTTCCTGAAATCGTTAGTCTTCCGCAGTAACGAATACATACTCGGTATAATCTATACAATGTTCGTTTTTGTAGGAGGACGTTGAAATGTCTCCAGCAATCGAAGTGATCTCCATTGATCCAAACTGTGACTACGATTCAGATGAAGAGGAGGAGGAGGAGGAAGAGGAGGAACAAATAAGAGAAGCGGTCGTAGAAGTGCACCCGCCTGTAACATATCAGTAACCAGAGGACCGACATCCAATTTTTTTACTATGGATTTTGACAGGTTTGCCTGTTCGTTCTTTTTTGGGGGATAAATTTATCCCCCAGTGTCAAATTACCCAAATACTTATTTATTTTGCATTAGTATGTGCGCGAATTTTGAATGATTACGCTTTTACAGGTGAATATGATGCGAAACGCCCATACCACTCAATAATCCAACATAATACAATCATGAGAAAATAGAGAAAAAAATAATGAACTATAAATTAAAACTATTTTACACTCGATTCCATGCTTTAAACATAAGAATGTTCAACTTATTTGCTCAATTCTTCAGAATACTACTTGCACAAGGTACTGTCTATACCTTTGTTCGTTTTATATCATTTTCACCCTAGGAATTGTTTATGTTGCATTCGCAGTGCACTCGTATTGGTGACTCAGAAAAGATGTGACAAAGATGGCGTAGCTTGTCATCCCCGTGGTGGTAACGGATGAAAGTGATGCTACTCTCATACAATAGTCTGGGCTTATACCACCTACGAATTTGTGCGAAATGCTCAATGCTAATGCTAATAGATTGGCACGGGCACCTGTAACAAAATAAGTAAATTAGGGCTCACTCACTAGTTGTAGTGGGGAGGGGTCTGTCAGTCAGAGCATTACCGCATTACCTACGCTGCCCCCACTCGCATAACAGTCCCATATGACTTTTTGTCAATTTTGAGTTAACCTTATGATACTATTATTACACTATATTATTTAATGTACTTCCAAAATCACACCGAATATTGTGTTTTTTAATGTCCATGTGTGAAAAAATACCAAATCATCTGCTTCCCATATGAAAAGCACCCGAATATCAGTACCATTAGCTATTTTACATAAAATTGATGAAAATCATCGGATATTTTCGCTTTTGCGGTTTTGTATTGTGATTTTAACCAGTTGTGCTATCGTATGTGAGCAAACAAAACAATTGTTGGTAATTCAAATTCAGTTACAAACAACGAGCTTCGGAGGATGGGAAATACGACGTTTTTTGGCCACAACAGCTTTGCGTTGTTCCTTTTTGGTTTGTTTACGTTTTCTACGTTGCTCGGCAAAATAGCTTCCTTCCAAATCAGAGGCGCCGCCACGTTCCGAGACGTGGGTAGGACAAACACTGGATTATCAAACCCATAGAATACTTTCACGGAATTTCAGCGACTTTCCGGAGATCCTCTCGGATTTCAAAAGATTTTTTCGGACATCCTCAAATAAGTTATAAAACTCCGTATGACTACACCCAGGTTACGCGGTTGGAATTTATTAATTTCTCGGTTAACCCGAACTTTCACAGCTTTTTAAATACCACTTGAATTTTCTTTGATTTTTTGTGATTTTTTTCGTGGGGTTAACTCATTGTTTCATTGACGCTGAAGGTCTTAAACGACGAAAACCAAACCGTGTTAAAAAAAACCTGGGTGTATTAAGACAATCATTACAGTGTTTTTAGAACATGTTCAAAAGGCTTGTGGCTTGTGGCTTTTTACGAATTTTCAGAAGTGATTATGAATTCTTAGGGGAACTGTATCGGTTTTGGACATGTTCCTAATTTGGCCAACTCCAAAAATAAAGCAATTCGCATAGGGTTTTATTAGTTCCAACAAGGCATATATCCCTCACGGTTCAATGCTGCTTTCAACTGATCGATTATTTTGGATAAATATGTATTTTCAGGGTTGGCCAAATTAGGCACTAAGTTGGCTAAAACCGGTGCACTTCCCCTATAAATTATATAAAATATTGGTTGATTTCAAGCCATTATAACTAACTTCTAGAAATTCAAACCTTCAGAAATTAACTAGGTATATTTTCGATTCCTACACAATCCAATAAACTCATGGAAGCTAAGGGGCTGTCCATAAACCACGTAGACTCTTAAGGGGGGAGGGAGGGGTTTCGAAAAAGTCTACGATAGTCTACGAAGGGGGACGGGGGGATATACCAAAAGTCTACGTAGACTTTTTGATTTTATGTTTTTTAAAAGCGATGTATACAGCAGCTTCGTGCGAAGTTCACTTGTTTGATTTTTTTAGGATGTTCCGTTTTTTTTTTTGCAAGACTTTACCGATATAATCTCTTGCATTTCTCCTTAAAAATTTAATGAATTTCATTATTGCCCAAAAGATATTCTTTGGAACTTGTGAAGGGAATTCTCCGAAATTTCCGCGAAAAACCCTTCAGAATATTCACTGGAGATTTTCTGGGAAGTCCCCGAAATGTTTTGCTTAATTTCGGAAATTCTTCGGAATTTTCGCGAGGAATACTTTGTAAATATAAGCAAAATTATTCGAAATGCCCGTGAAAAATTCTCCTTCGTAAGGTCTCCTTCGGCAGTTTTAATGTAAGTTCTTAGGAATTATCGATGGAAAATTTTCGAAATTTCAAAATAAATTGTTTAAAACTTCCACGATAAATTATTTGAATTTCTCACCAAAAACAGTTTGAGTTTCCACAAAAAAATATTTGTAATTTTTGTAAAAAAAAAGCCTTCCAAATTTCCATGAAAATTTATTTAAATTGTTTACGAGAAGTTCACAAAAAGTTCAACTGAAAATTCTCCATAATTTCCACCGAAAATTATTCAGAAAATATTTTTTGGAATGCCCATAAGTTTTATTTAAATTTCCTCAAGAAATTGCTCTAAATTTGCAAGAGAAATTAAAAAATATCGTAGGAAATCATTCCACGGGAAATATTTCGGAATGTCCGTTTAAACTAAAAATTACCTCGGGAAATAATTCTAAATTTTCACGGAAAATTACTCGGGTTTTTTGACCGAAAAACTTTTGGAATTTAGAAGAAAAATCTTGGGATTTCAACCGATGATTATTCGGAATTATCACGGAGAGTTCTTTGGAGTATTTCAAGGTTATCAATTGGGAAATATTACGAAATTTCCACGCAAAACTTATTGGAATGTAAACTTGACATTCTAGATTTTTTTCTAAATTCAGAAATTCACGATTTTCACAATTTTGAACCGGCGTTGAGAATTATAGGTCAGATGCGTAACAGATTTTATCAGTGGCGCGTCGATGCAAAAATGTCGACGATGGTGGTGCACACCTTTAGGAGGAGTTGTATTCACCAGTAATAAAATTAATTGGCTTTGAGATTTGATTTCAGGAGTTATGGACAGAGGATTAAATTTGATTTCATTTCAATTTGATTTTAGTTTTGTTGGATTTTGTTCAGTGTGATTTTGGTAAAGTCTACTTAGACATCATGGGGGGAGGGAGGGGTTTTGTAAAAGTCTACGAAAGTCTACTAGGGGGGAGGGGGGTTTGAAAAAGTGAAATTTCGGTCTACGTGGTTTGTGGACAGCCCCTAAGCTAAGCCATATCCTTGTTTAGATATTCAGCTTTTAATTAATTCACCAGTCAACCTGTCAATAGGCCTTTTCATGTGACACTGCCGAGACTGCACTTGTTTACAACCGCTGAACAGGCCTGCAAGCCCGAAGCTGTCACTTTCATAGAAGAACTGTCAATTGACGATAAAATCAGCTGTTTTTAAACGTCTCGTGAAAAGGCCCATTCTTTTAAAATTTAAGAAACTCTCTGAGCCTCCCTGAACTAGCAAATATAATTACGTACTTTCAGAATGTTTTCAACGATTTTATGGAAACAGAAACTTTTAGAAACTTCATAACTCCTTGGAAAATCTCAATACATCATAGAGCACTTTTTGGAAAATTCCTCATAGACTCTGAGAAGCTATTCGGAATAGATTTCTCCTTTACAATTTATGGAAACCTCCACGATTGTCAGTTTAACGTCTGATAAACTTTCAAACCTCTGATTAACTTTGAAACGTTTTAATGGTATTTTAATAGATCTAAAAATTGAAATGGTATTGATAGTATTTGATCTTATAGTTATCCATATGATATGTTCTTGCCATAATCATGAGTAGGACAATGCTTCGACTGTCCTACCCAGGTATTTTCATGCGTAGGACATGTCCTACCTGCCCCACCCACTCCTGGCGCCACTGTTCCAAATCAATGCTATAATCACTAGCGACTCGAGCGATACTTACAGTATCATCCGGAGGAGAATCACCATCAACTTTACCGTCATCGAGCTGATCAACGAAATCTTCATTTTCCACACTCTATCGATTCAAACACAATGTTGATGGACGGGAACCTTCCGGACCCACCGGAAGATTATCAGCATTTGCGGCTTTGCCGTCATCAAACTGGCCAGAGGCAACATTATCTAACACATGTTGTCGATTTAAAAACATTGCCCATGAGCGGCGCATACCTTCCGGAAACTTCTCGTACCTTTCATTCGAATCCGTGTTAAACGATTCGTATCCACAAAAATCTTCCTCCATGTCAACACTTTCAACGCTTTCACTATCACTGCCGTACAGTTTAACCCTCTCCCGCCCATGGTGTCTGTGGTGCAGAGCATTAGTGATTAATCATAGATTTAATCATGATTAATGAATAATGGATTATTTAATCATTATTCATTAATCATAATCATACAAAAAATACTATTCAATCATGAATCACTAATCGTTAATCATAGATTTTTGCATTTAATCATTAATCACTAATCATATTCATGATTGTTTTGAGTTTATTCATTAATCATTCATTTTAATCATTGCATACATCGCTTTTATTCATTAATCTTTAATCATAATCATACATTTTTAAAGGTTTTTACCATAATTTGGTCGAACGGTTACTTGATTATTGTTCACTATGCAAATCATTTAATTTGATTATTCATAATCATTAATCATTAATCATATCGATCGTTAATCATTAATCATACACATATTGTGTCAACATTTAATCACGATCAGCAATCATTAATCATACTTCAAACGTTTTATTCATTAATCATAATCGTTAATCATTGTTAAAAATTAATTTAATCATTAATCATAATCATCATTCATTTTCAAAAATGAATTAATCATTAATCATAATCTTTAATCATAGAGTTGAATGGTCTAATCATAACAAATTTAATCATTCATTGGAAGCTTTATTCATTAATGCTCTGCTGTGGTGCACCATCAAATTTTGCACCTTCTAACCTTCATCGAATTATTTCAACAACAAAAAGGAATATTGGACACATCTTTATGGTTCCATTAGACTGGAAATATAATCAATTTTGAGTACAAACAGTGAAACTATTGAAAACAATCAATTAACTATTGTTTTACAATCAAAAACTTTTTTTTCGATTTCCACTAATTTTGGCTATGCCAAATAACTTTTGTTCTAGCATTTTTCTCAAAGATTATTATTTTTTTTTTTATTCAGACTAAGGCCGAAGTGGCCTGTGCGGTATATAAGAGTCTTCTCCATTCGGCTCGGTCCATGGCTACAAGTCGCCAACCACGCAGTCTACGGAGGGTTCGCAAGTCATCTTCCACCTGATCGATCCACCTTGCCCGCTGCGCACCTCGCCTTCTTGTGCCCGTCGGATCGTTGTCGAGAACCATTTTCACCAGGTTACTGTCCGACATTCTGGCTACGTGCCCGGCCCATCGCAGTCGTCCGATTTTCGCGGTGTGAACGATGGATTTTTCTCCCAACAGCTGATGCAATTCGTGGTTCATTCGCCTCCTCCACGTACCGTCCGCCATCTGCACCCCACCATAGATGGTACGCAGCACTTTCCTTTCGAAAACTCCAAGTGCGCGTTGGTCCTCCACGAGCATCGTCCAGGTCTCGTGTCCGTAGAGGACTACCGGTCTAATTAGCGTTTTGTAGATTGTCAGTTTGGTACGGCGGCGAACTCTATTCGATCGGAGCGTCTTGCGGAGTCCAAAGTACGTTCGATTTCCAGCCACTATGCGTCTCCGAATTTCTTTGCTGGTATCGTTTTCGGCAGTCACCAGTGAGCCCAAGTACACAAATTCTTCTACCACCTCGATTTCGTCACCACCGCAAACTCGCGGTGGGTGGCTCACATTGTCTTTTCTTGAACCTCTTCCCTATCATGTACTTCGTCTTCGACGTGTTGATGACTAGTCCGATCCGCTTAGCTTCCCTCTTCAGTCTGATGTAGGCTTCCTCCATATTTTTGAAGTTACGTGCCATAATATCTTTGTCGTCAGCGAAACCAAATAGCTGGATGGACTTATTGATAATTGTACCACTACTCGTGTTAATCCCTGCTCTTCGTATTACCCCTTCCAAAGCGATGTTGAATAGCAAACACGAAAGATCATCACCTTGCCGTAACCCTCTGCGGGTTTCGAAGGGACTCGAGAATGCCCCTGAAACTCGAACTACGCACATCACCCGATCCATCGTCGCTTTGATCAACCGTGTCAGTTTATCCGGAAAACCGTGTTCGTGCATTAGCTGCCATAGCTGGTCCCGATCGATTGTATCGTATGCGGCTTTGAAGTCGATGAATAGATGATGTGTGGGCACGTTGTATTCGCGGCATTTCTGCAGTACTTGGCGAATGGCGAACACCTGGTCCGGGGTGGAGCGTTCACCCATAAAACCCGCCTGGTACTGCCCCACGAACTCCCTTGCAGTTGGTGCTAGTCGACGTCATAAAATTTGGGAGAGTACCTTGTAAGCGGCGTTCAGCAATGTGATTGCGCGGTAGTTGCTACAATCCAGCTTATCGCCCTTTTTGTAGATGGGACACACGACACCTTCCATCCACTCCTGCGGCAAAACTTCCTCCTCCCAAATCTTGATAATGACCCAGTGCAGCGCTCTAGCCAGTGCCTCACCACCGTGTTTAAATAGCTCTCCTGGTAGTTGGTCAACCCCAGGGGCTTTGTTGTTCTTCAGCCGGCCAATCTCCTCCTGGATTTCCTGGAGATCCGGAGCCGGTAGAATTATGTCCTGCGCGCGTTCTCCCAGGTCCATCACCATACCGCCATCTTCGTCTGCCACATCGCCATTCAGGTGTACTTCGTAGTGCTGCCGCCACCTTTGGATCACCTCACGCTCGTTCGTAAGAAGGTTCCCGTTGATGTCCTTACACATATCAGGCTGTGGCACGTGGCCCTTACGAGAACTGTTTAACTTCTCATAGAACTTTCGAGTGTTATTAGCGCGGTACAGTTGCTCCGTCTCTTCAAGGTTTCGATCTTCCTGCTGGCGCTTTTCCCTCCGGAAAATCGAGTTTTGTCTGTTCCGCGCCCATTTATATCGTGCCTCGTTCGCCCTCGTGCGGTGTTGCAGCAATCACGCCCATGCTGCATTTATCTCTTCTGCCAACTGTTCACATTCGCCGTCATACCAGTCGTTTCTCTGATCCGGGGGCACCGTGCCAAGTGCAGCGGTTGCGGTGCTACCAATGGCGGATCGAATATCTCTCCAGCCATCTTCAAGAGACGCTGCGCCTAGCTGCTCTCAAAGATGATTCCTTCCTATTGAAATCTTTGAAAAAAGTCGTGGGCGGGAAAGGGTTAATCATCTCGAGAGACATTTTTACCACCAATTAATAGCAATTTTCTAGTTACAACACGAAAATTTGCTTATCCACTGTGCTCGCGAAGTTCGAACTGTCGAAGCGCAAAACAAATGAGTGAGTGATGGGACTGGTATGCGGGTGTTTTTTCGTTTGATGGAGGGAGCACTTACATAACGTGTCCCATATGAGTTTATAATAATTTTCTCATAAAAAACAAGTGTTTTCAGTATATTTTCAATTACAACGAAATATTTATGTTACAATACAAGCGTTTTTAGCGACCACTTTAAAATTTACTGTTTCCTTTTGCGATAAAACATAATTTAATGTAACAATGTTTAATCGCAATTTTCTCGATATCGTGATTTTTCAAATGGGACTGATATGCGAGTGGGGGCAGACGGCTCATACACATTTCAGGGCAAGTGATGAGCTAGTCTGGGGCTAACAAGTTTGTATTTATTTTATTTATCATCAGACTAAGGCCGGAGTGGCCTGTGCTGCACATAAAAGACTTCTCCATTCAGCTCGGTTCATGGCTGCACTTCGCCAACCACGCAGTCTGCGGAGGGTCCGCAAGTCGTCCTCCACCTGATCGATCCACCTTGCCCGCTGTGCACCTCGCCTTCTTGTTCCCGTCGGATCGTTGTCGAGAACCATTTTCACCGGATTACTGTCCGACATTCTGGCTACGTGCCCGGCCCACCGCAGTCTTCCGATTTTCGCGGTGTGAACGATGGATGGTTCTCCCAACAGCTGATGCAACTCGTGGTTCATTCGCCTCCTCCACGTACCGTCCGCCATCTGCAAGCCACCATAGATGGTACGCAACACTTTCCTTTCGAAAACTCCCAGTGCGCGTTGGTCCTCCACGAGCATCGTCCAGGTCTCGTGTCCGTAGAGAACTACCGGTCTTATAAGCGTTTTGTAGATAGTCAGTTTGGTACGGCGGCGAACTCTATTCGATCGGAGCGTCTTGCGAAGTCCAATGTACGTACGATTTCCAGCCACTATGCGTCTCCGAATTTCTCTGCTGGTATCGTTATCGGCGGTCACCAGTGAGCCCAAGTACACGAATTCTTCAACCACCTCGATTTCGTCACCACCGATAGAAACCCGTGGTGGGTGGCTCACATTGACCTCTCTTGAGCCTCTTCCTATCATGTACTTCGTCTTCGACGTGTTGATGACTAGTCCAATCCGTTTAGCTTCGCTTTTCAGTCTGATGTAGGCTTCCTCCATCCTCTCAAAGTTACGTGCCATGATATCAATGTCGTCGGCGAAACCAAATAACTGGACGGACTTCGTGAAAATCGTACCACTCGTGTCTATCCCTGTCCTTCGTATTACTCCCTCCAAAGCGATGTTGAATAGCAGACACGAAAGACCATCACCTTGCCGTAACCCTCTACGGGTTTCGAAGGGACTCGAGAATGCCCCTGAAACTCGAACTACGCACATCACCCGATCCATCGTCGCCTTGATCAACCGTATCAGTTTATCCGGAAATCCGTTTTCGTGCATTAGCTGCCATAGCTGGTCCCGATCGATTGTATCATATGCGGCTTTGAAGTCGATGAATAGATGATGTGTGGGCACGTTGTATTCGCGGCATTTCTGCAATACCTGACGTATGGCGAACACCTGGTCTGTGGTAGAGCGTTCACCCATAAATCCCGCCTGGTACTGCCCCACGAACTCTCTTGCAATTGGTGTTAGTCGACGGCATAAAATTTGGGAGAGTACCTTGTAGGCGGCGTTCAGCAATGTGATTGCGCGGTAGTTGCTACAATCCAGCTTATCGCCCTTTTGTAGATGGGACACACGACACCTTCCATCCACTCCTGCGGCAGAACCTCATCCTCCCAAACCTTGGTAATCACCCAATGCAGCGCTCTAGCCAGTGCTTCACCACCGTGTTTAAACAGCTCTCCTGGTAGTTGGTCAACTCCAGGGGCTTTGTTGTTTTTCAGCCGGCCGATCTCCTCCTGGATTTCCTGGAGATTCGGAGCCGGAAGTCGCATGTCCTGCGCGCGTGCTCCTAGGTTCATTACCATACCGCCATTGTTGTCTGCCATATCGCCATTCAGGTGCTCTTCGTAGTGCTGCCGCCACCTTTGGAACACCTCACGCTCGTTCGTAAGAAGGTTCCCGTTTATGTCCTTACACATATCGTGCTGTGGCACGTGGCCCTTACGTGAACGGTTCAACTTCTCATAGAACTTTCGTGCGTTATTAGCGCGTTTGTATAATAAAGACAAAAAACATTTTAGGAGCTTACAATACAAAAACTAGGGTAGATGTAGCAGTTGTGATTATAGCATCACTGCCGCCAAGTGGCATATCATATCACCACAAAACATGTTCTGATCAGTAAACTATATTCATACAACACGATATCAATTTTAATCTTCTTCAAAACAAACAAACCAATTGTACAAATTGATTTTGCTTAGTTTTTGTCGTTCTTTGTACCAGTTATCGCACTAGTGGTCACATTATGGCCAATCCCCATAAAAAACAATGGTAATTCCCATAATAGGAACCAAAATTAAGAATAGCAGCATAGCATGCTTAGCATAGCTTAGCATAGTTACGGTGTACTTCGTAGATTGGACACTAGTGATACTCATGTTTTTCTTTTGAAATCCTTATGCAGATTGCTATCAGAAATCAAGGTGGGTGTGGTCCATGATTTCATTCTAATATAAAAATCACAAAAGCATGAGGATTACTACTCCTGGCCACGCCCATCTTCACCGTAACTTGGGAGGGGAAGGAAATGTTGGTGTAGTACTTACTTAACGAGAGGCCCCCGACTCAGCGACACCCTCATAAGTACCACGGAGTTGGATATTGGGGAAGGTATTCGTTGGGTCAGGATTTGCCTGTAGCTGACAATGCGACCGTGGTAGATCTTACACCGTAACACACCACGCAAAGGTGTCTACCCAGCGTTACGGGGACGTAATAGGAACCAAAATTAAGAATAGTGCAACAACTGGTACATGCGTACCTATTATGGATTTAGCATTTTTGGGGACAATCACAAATTTGAATACGGTATTCATATTTACTCTAAGCAGCAGGAAGGGTATCTTCGTCTAGTAACACTTAAACTGACTCCATCCCTCCCCCTACAGCGTTACGTAATTTATGAACATTTGCAAATCGCAGGTTCGACACCACTACACTGCCGTGAATCGCAAGTCAGTCCCATCTGTATATTGATTCCATATACCGATGGGGCTGACTTGCGATTCACGGCAGTACAAATCTTTATTCTTTATTGGTTTATACATCAACAGGCATTCTAGCGCCCCAATAATGTTTGGTCTTATTCTAATCTTAATTCTATTTGTCGAATCAAATTGATACACAATTTAAAAATAGTTAATTTTCCAATCTTAAAAATACACTGGAGAATCGTTGACGAAGCGTTAGACGAGAAACGTTAAAATCAAATAATGAGGCCATCCTGCTAAAAAAAAAACTCTGCAGACTCATGACGGCTCCGTGTATAGGCTATAGTTTATATGCGTCGAAACGGTAGACGGAGCATAATGTTGTTGCGTAACGCTCGGGTTGCGACATTAATGTTAATTTTGTCCAGGATTCTTGGGCAGTCTACGCGACCTTGTAGAACATCAGCAACAAACAAAGCTTTTGTCACGTTCCTTCGTACATGGAGCAGTTCCAGACGAATTAAAAGACAACGGCTTTCAAATCTTGGAAGTCGGAAAGGATTCCTCCATGGGAATATATGAAGCGCAAAGCGTAGAAAATGTAGCTGCACAGATTCAGACCTTTCAACGCCGAGCGATATTCTATGATCGATCGGGATAGCGAGCAATACATCGCATCGATTTCAGGCAGTACACATATGTAAACTTTTTGGTCACCCCAACGTACGGGAAGCCTTGTCCACAATATAGGAGATATATTGTTTAAACGTTAGTTGAGAGTCCAAAATCATTCCTAGGTCTTTCACTTCGCTTATGCGTTTGATTAAAGTATCCTGTAGTCATTAGCTTAATTGGATGGCATCTTTTTTCCGTGACTGCCCTGTGGGATGCCTGATGTGTAAATGAACGGAGGTGCTTGATCATCTCCAATGATAACACTTAGCTCTCGACCTGACATGTACGTACGAAACCATTCCAGAGGTCTGTCGTTGACGCCAAATCTTTCCATTTTCGCAATCGCTATATCGTGGTCTACCATGTCGAAGGCAGCAGACAGGTCAGTCGTCAGTTCCAGCATGACTCACCATACTTTCCGTTATGTAGGAAGTTAGGCATAGGGGATTTGAAGCTGTTGAACGTCCAGACAGCCGTGTTGGTCATCGCTGATATTTTGCTCACAATGGGCATGTAGTGGCTCCATGACCACGAGTTCGAATAGTTTCGAAACAGCGCTCAAAGAGGTGATACCTCGGTAATTGTCGACGTCTCGTTCCCCTCTTGTAGACCGGATGTTCGCTGACTTCTAACAGGAAGGAAAATGCCGCTTGCAATAGACCTACGAAAAATGCACATCAATCCTTCAATGTGTCTTTTTAGAAAAGCGGAGGGGAAACTATCTGGCCCTGGATTGAACGACGATTTCAGCTTTGAAGAGGCTCTGACTATCAACATTTCATCGATATTGATAAAGTTGAGTGTTTGAACCATAAGCGGGGTGTGTCTTGCCCTTGCGATGCTAGTTCAATTTGCTCCACGGTCAAATTCTCGCTAGAGAAAACATTCGCAAATTTCTCAGAAAAGTGGCAAATTTCACGGGTGGTAGCAACTGTTACTCCGTTGAACGTCATTGACGATGGCAGTCCAGACTCCTTGTGCTGTTCCTTCACATATTTCCAAAACTGTTTAGGTTGTGATCGAAACTTACGCTGATAGAGATGAAAGCATCGCTTGCTGATCCTCTTGTACTCACGGTTGAATGTGGCGTAAAGGCGTTTGATCGGGATTGTTCGATGTTTGACAAACCGAACACCTCCTCTTGATACGGCTTAGTATTTGAAGCGCGTTTGTCTGCCAAGGTGGCCGGTGGCGCTTTGTTTATTACGAATTGTCTTCGGTAAAAAAAATGGAGAAAGTTCGCGAAGAACTATTGGCGTATTCTGGATCCAAAATGTTCTCCCAATCGAAGGATGAGAAAAATTCAGTACCTACTACAACTGTGACCAGTTTTGCGGTAGTCATAGTAGAATGAAACCGGAGAAACCACGACAACATGAGGCAGACTATGGTCGAAACTGTTAACGGGGGATGATGTGCAATCAGCTTCACTCGTGGCGATGAAGCCATATTTACGGATGTGAGTGTCCCTTCATCGCTAACGAAACATAAGTCCAAATAGCGATTATTTTCATTAGCAATGGAATTGATCGGTTGTAGCGTGGCTGAACTGTAACTATTAAGAAACTTCGTTGCTCCAGCGTGGAGAACGGAGACTAGTATTCGGGAAAAGGAAGCCCTTTGGGGGGAGTGTTCCCACGAGATACCTGGCAAGATAAAGTAACCAAGTACGAAAATGTGATCAATAGACAGCCATATCGAAGAACTTGCGAAAATGATAAGCACTGCAATTCAAATTGGAGTTTCGAAGGTCAACGAATAGGTTACGCTCATTGGAATGTGTATTTTAATTTCTTTATTTTCTCACGTTTCTTGTACCTCTTCTTAATCCGCTAACTTTCTCGCTTTCATATTCCTTGCTACACTTTATGCCATTGCCTGCCTCTGATTGTAGTTAAGTGGCCACCAAATATTTTGCCCTTCTTCGGGTTATCAAGAGGTATTTTAATGGTGATAAGAGTCGAACCTCGCTGGAGTTCATTTTTATTTTCCAGCAAATGCTGCCCTTTCTGCGGCACAACCTGGATACAGATGTGCAGGCGCCGACAGGAAATATACATCGGAAGTGGAAAACAGAGCGTGGTAAAGGGGATAGGAAGTGAGCTTTCTTATGAACTAACCTTTAATATTAAATTTAGGATTTGTTTTTTTAGTCGAGGAAGCAATTTGCTTCCTCCGTTCTTGTTTGAATTTATTGATTGAAGAAGGAACGGTTTAATATTTATTCCGAGTGGTTACTATGCATTGATATTAATGACTTTACTCGACTTACAATTCCTATTGGTGGTAGAATGCTGCTGTTGTTTCAGATGTGTATATTGTTAATGTTTAATTTTAAAAAGGAGCAGGATGTTCTGTAGGGAAGGGAAGGGAAAACGAACATAAACACTTACAGTCATTGAGTGTATGGGTGCATTAGTTCGCAGTATCCAAGGGACCTCAGGAGATGATAGCTTATTTCTTTTTGCTGTTTTTGGCACTATTACTGCCAGCGGGAAGGCCACCAGGCTTGCCCTTAGAGTTATTGGTGAGCTTCTGCTTCTTCTTTTGTGGGCCACCCTCCTCATCGTCATCCTCGTCGTCTTCTTCTTCCTCTGGAACTTCCTCTTCCATTTCTTCCATATCCTCGAACTCCTCGACAAGCGAGCCTAGCAAATGCTGTCCATGGATGTGTACCGGTCCCTTGCCTTCTACCAGTGTAAACGTCACCGGCGAGTCGGAGAATTCCAGATCCAGACGACACTGCCGGGCTTCGCCGACCTTCAGCACGGCGATCGGAATGCGCAAGGTATCCCGAATGGTCATTGTTTCTACCTGCACTACGTTGAATTCATCGGAGGCGGCTTCGTGTCCCAGAATACACTGCTTGATGATCAGTTTGTGTGTGCGTGGGTAGCCTTCGGCTTTGGTGTCTGGGTCCCAGGTCACAGTTTTGTTGCCCTCCTTCAAGGTAGCTCCTGTCGAAAGAAGAAAAACAAAAAGATTTGTAGCTAATCATAATGAAGGATTATATTATTTCGGAAATTATCATCTTTGTTCATCATGCTTTTATATATTGTCAATAGAGCCAACTGGGGTCTCCAGTAGCCTTGCGAGCAAAGGCGTAGGATTGCCAATCTAGAGATGGCGAGTTTGATTCACGGTCCAGTCTAAGTTGTTTTCAGGTGGGAAACATGCTCGACTCCCTGGGCATATTGTACACATTGTACTTGCCATACAGATACATACCCATGCAATGACGGGCATAGAAAAGCTTCCAATTAATAACTGAGGAAATGCTAATAGAATACTAAGTTAAATAGCAGACCAAGTTCCAGTTGGAATGCAGATCCATTGAAGAAGGAAAAGAAGAGCCAACTGTTGATAGGAACCGATTCGCCTAAATTATTTTAACATTTGAATGTGTAAATTATTATTAATTAACCGTTAACCTAATAATACTATGCCGACTTTACCTAAGCATTTAATGTAAAAAGTTCATGTGATTTTTTCAATAAACTTTAAACTAGGTATAAAAATTAATGTTGAGGAAACAAATTGGATTTCAACATGAATACATCTACATAGGGGGAATGACGGCTTTGGCAGGTTTTGTTCTATTATTGGCAGAGGGGTTTTTTATGACTGACAGGCTCAAATTTGGCCTAAACATTCTTTGCATATCAAAGAATATTGTGAACAAATTTCATAAAATTTGGTCGACAAAAACCCCCCTGCCAATAATAGAACAAAACCTGCCTGAAACTGTGGATTATTTTTACCTACGTAAAGGAGAACCTCCAGTAGTTACTTCCGTTTGATCAGATACAATAATAGGTACATGCAGGCGGCAGTGTAAGGAGGTTATCACTCTTTTCAGAAGAGTAGGATTTTGTGAATTCATATTCTATTCGAGACATGCGGATTCTTTTCTTTGCAATTTGTTAACATGTTACATTGTGACCAGTCAAAATCGTCAAAATTAGTCATGAAAAATGGGAAAAACTTATAGTTTTTGAATAAATGAACTATAGATGCCATTATTGCTACTACCGAATCGTGGAGGATTTAACCGTGACACATCCTAGATTGCAAATAGAATTAATAATCATGACGTGCAAAACGGCAAAATTGCTTAATTGCTTTAGGAACCAACTCTTGAAATTCTCTAGAAAACAGCCAACCAAAACACGCGGGCAACGAATCAGGAAAACATGCTTCAAGCAATCAAAAGTACGCTACATTTTATTATTGGCGCGCACACTAACCTCACTGTTTTCAAGTGAAGAAGCAAAAGTAAACAAAAACGTGAAAAAGATTGTGGTAGGCGCCTACGCCACCGAAGGACCGTAGCGCGAGCGCGGTTAGGATGCCGGCAAAATTATGCCGGGTAGCGGATCATATACAGATTCTGAAATCCTCCTAATATTCCGAATTAGGTTCGATAACTATTATACGAATATTTTTGGCTATTCAACTACGAAAACTCAAGCATTCACAAAACGATCGACCAGGAAATAAATCTTCGCATCATCATTACAAAAAGCTGCGTCGGCAATTTGGCAGCCATTCTTTACCCATTACGAAATGGCAGCGAGAGACGCCGACTCGCGACGGGTAGCCACTTTCACGAAAATCGGGCTAAATACGCCTGAATTCCACAAACCACTATTCCAAAATCGCAGGAAAATGTTTGCTACTCACCATAAAAGTATTCGTCAGCCATTTCGGTGCTTTTTTCCGCGTTAACACTAATTTTTCACTTCTAGGCAAATGGAAACACGGCAACTTACACCACGTTAGGACTAGCAAGAGAAATACCGCACATCCGTTTTCTGACTCTTTCTGTCAAACAATAAAAAGACGAACATCGCTCTCCGTCGGGTTTGGGTAGCGGCCGCCGCCGGGCCAATTTGAAACGGATCGGAACGCAATGAAACGCCATCGTCTGCAGTTATTTGCCGCCCGAATTGCCATAGCGAACATGTCAAACAGGCGGCTTTTAACGAAATAAGGCTCTATCTGACGTTTATCATCTTTCTCTTGCACGCGCACGGGAAGGATAGGATTTGTTTTCATACGGAAACGCTTCGGAAGCGTTTCCGTATGAAAACAAACCCTATCCCGTCCGTGCGCGTGCAAGAGAAAGATGATTAACGTCAGATAGCCTTATACTGTCATTTCGGTACTAACCCTGGGTGAATAAAATGGATGTTTCCGCTCTCAAACACGGAGAAATTTATTCACCGTTCATCGTTTTCTGTGGTATAAGGTATTGTCTGATTTTGTCAAAATTGCACGCGGCGAACCCTTCAGGAAAGGTACCGCCGCGCTTTCTGCACCGAATTCTACACCCCGTTTATTTGATTCTTATGGGTGAATAGCATTGCCAAGAGCATTGCGGTGTATCGTTTGACGCGGCCGTACCTTTCGACAGTGATTCGCCGCATGAAGTTTTGTGCAAGTACCCATTTGGGAACATTACAAACGCCGCGCAGTGTATCACCTGGGAGCTGCGGACTCGATCGATTCTAATTTTCAAGATATTTCGCTTGAAACCCGCAAATTTACTCTCAGTGTTCAATGTACATGTTACGATTGTCTCACATTGAATCATCATTATGTTTATCTTTTAAAAATTAATTTCAAAGATTTCATCGATTTGGCGCATTGTATAAATTATTGTTCCGATCGTAAAATTAAATCATGCTGTTCACTTATCGTAATTCCTCGATAGGTTTGAAATGACACTAAATAACTGAGTTTTGTTAGAAATCAACTATAAATATTATGAGTTGATTTACACGTGTACTCTCTCGGCTACGCTCAGAATGCTCACAAACTCTCTCGATGCGATGGATACTTTTTGACAGCTTGCGATGGAGATTTTTTGACAATCGTTTTAACTCTATTCGCAGCTCCCAGTGTATCACCACGTATCACATTCAGAAAATCTGAAACTAAATAATCGATTTTGAACCTCTCTAATGGCCCGTTTACATATAGGCTAGTTCTAGCGGACAATGCACTGTCCGACAATACTAGCTCGATATTAGCATAATGTAAACACTATTATAGCACATGACAATTCCTGTTTACATTATGCTAATTTTGCGCTAGTATTGTCGGACAGTGCATTGTCCGCTAGAACTAGCTCAAATGTAAACGGGCCATAATGGTTCCTAACATCTGCTTAGAGCCAAGATGAAAACAAACAGGTGTTGTAGTACTTATTTCATGATTCAGCCAACTTGGATTCTTGTATGGGACAGCCACCGAGTTTGTTTACGTTTCACACTGAAAATGAATGTTTCACTCCCACGCTCATATCTCCCATCTCCCCCTGCATGAGTATTCTTGGTTCTATACCGAGTTGTATACTATTCCCTCGACTATTCCCCAGAAAACCATATCCCTGAATTCAATTCCCCAGAAAACCAATCCCCAGAATATATCGTTCCCCAGAAAACAGGATAATATATCTATTGACAAATCCAAGTGATAAAAAGAAGAAGACATGCGATGGTGAGAAACACCAAAATCGTTCATGGCGAAGTATACGGCGGCGATTTTAAAATGTCCGTATAAAATTAAAAACCAATTCTAATTAAAAACTAATCAATGTAAAGTGCGAGAAAAATGGAAATCTATATTTTAGGTGCATCAAACGAAAAAAAAATTTTTTTTTTGTATAATGTTTTCTAAATCTAGCTTTTCATTTTTCTCGCACTTTACATTCGTTAGTTTTTAATTACAATACCTTTAGAATTTTATACGAGCATTTTAAAATCGCCGCCGTATACTTCGCCATGAACGATTTTGTTGTTTCTCACCATCGCATGTCTTCTTCTTTTTATCTCTTGGATTCGTCAATTAGATGAAAATGATTTCATTTTTTTTGTTTTCTCATTACATTTGCTCTCATTATACATAAACTCGTACACAAATGAAGCTGTTTTTTTTACGATTGGTCCGATTTTGAACGAGTTATGGGCCAAACACAATGGATACATTTGCGTGCGTTTTGACAGTTTTCCCATGAAAAAACTGTCAAAACGTACCCATTCTGCGTGGCTCTTTAGAGGCTTAAAAAATATGGGTTCTTTGAGAAATTGTACCTTAAATAAGCCAAAGAGTCGATTAAGCGAATAAATTTTTTTGACGGGAAAGGTCAATTTACATTTTAGAACCAAATCCAGATGTCGCAAATGTCAGGGTAGGGCTTCAGTGCTCCGCTTTCTCCCCCTGCGTGAAGCCGAGATGGGTTGACCAGATATAGAACAACTTAGCGAGCGTGGGGCGCAATCGATGATGGAGATATTAGCCTCGAACCGTGTGTTGTGGCGTCAATAAATGTTGTGGCGCTAGATAAATAAATGAATGAACTATGTGTCTATGAACCTTCTATAAAAAGTTCGTTTTTGGAGGGAAACGATAGCCTTTCGTTACAACTTTGTTGTACGAGAAAAGCAAAACGTGTATATAATACTCCTAAGCGCCGCCAGCGTAGACTGCCCGACATACACACCCTTATTCTTGTTTAAGGCTACTTTACACCATTACACCTTATACACCTTTACACCAATTTTCCGCCGGATTTTGGTCCCCGTGCATTTTAAATTAACATTACCTGACATTACCTTACCTGGCTTATGAACTTCATAATTAGGACTTATGATTAGCATTAGAGTTAATATTAAGAAGAAGAGGAGGAGCGTGTTGAACGACGGGTGGCGTTCGTGGCTGCTAAAACCACTATGAAGACGATTAGATCAAGCAAAAAAGTCTGCTTCGAGGGCCTGTGTCAAAGTGCCACCGCGAATCCATGGGGTGACGCCTATAGGGTCGTAATGGCCAAGACACGTGAGGCGATGGCCCCTACAGAGCGAGAGGAGAGGATCATAGCGAGGCTCTTCCCACGTCATGACCCAAGTCCCTGGCCTCAGTTTGTGGAGCTGCCAGGGGCCAGGGTGGTCGACGAGGGAAGATTAACTGTGGCGGAACTTGCGGGGATTCCAGTGTAGGTAAGGCGCCAGGACCGGATGGTATTCCGAACCTGGCCATCAAAGCGGCCATTGCTGAGGCTCCAGAGATGTTCAGATCTGTCATGCCGAGATGCCTGGACGAGGGAGTCTTCCCTGAAGCATGGAAAAGGCAGAGCTTTCCAAAGGCGGAAAACACACCGAGGGTTCCGTCGGCATATAGACCAATATGCCTGCTTGATACGGCGGGGAAGGTGCTCGAGAGGATTATCCTCAACAGGTTGTTGATACGCACGGAGGGTGCGGATGGTCTATCGAGTAACCAGTTTGGCTTCCGAAAGGGTAGACGCTATCTTGTCGGTTACCAAATTCGCGGAGATAGCTATCCAGCGTAAAAGGAGGGGAGTTCGCTATTATGCAGTAGTGACTCTCGATGTGAGGAATGCATTCAATAGTGCCAGTTGGCCAGCTATTACAGACGCGCTCCTGCGTCTTGGATTCCCGAGTACCTGTACAAGATTCTCGGAAGCTACTTCCGGAATCGAGTACTGGTATACGACACGGAGGCGGGTCGGAAGTACGTTGACATAACCTCAGGGGTTCCGCAAGGTTCCATACTGGGTTCGGTGTTATGGAACGTCATGTACGACGGTGTCTTGAGGTTGAAGTCCCCGGTGGGCGTGGTAATCGTCGGCTTCGCTGACGATATTACGCTGGAGGTCTACGGCGAATCGATCGAAGAGGTGGAGTTGACTGCAGCCCACTCGATCGCAATTTTGGAGGAGTGGATGAGTTCCAAGAAGTTAGAACTGGCTCACCACAAGACTGAGGTGGTTGTTGTTAACTAGGACTGTAGGACCAAAGACTAATTGTAGGACTATCAGGTTGGCCTCAATGGTCAAATGGCAGCGTGCGTGGAACAGTTCCACTAAGGGTACAGTGTTTCTGCAAATTATCTGTACATATTTTGATAGTTTGCTTCTACAAAGCAAAAACAGACAATAATGGACTGAATCGGTAGCTATATGGGCATTACAACACAGCAGGCTGTACACTGAGGAAAATGGACCTATGATTTTTAATCAAACGCCTTATGAAAATTTGCCACAAAGAATTGGTATGAATTTCAAAATGATGCCTTATGAACGATGATTTTCATTTAAAAACAAGTTAAGTGCGGCAGACTGGGTTCGAATCATGGACGTCGGGATCGGGAGGCCGGTATGTAGACCACACACCCATAGACGCTTGAATATTCGAGAAGATAACTACGTATAAGAAGCATGGTTGGTGTAATTATCCGTCGATGATTCATAAGGCACCAGTTATGAATTTCGATAGTCCAGTTCGCTGAGTGAACAGATGTATATTCTGAGAACACTGAGCGTCATTTCATGTATAAAAAAAAGTCTTTGTGAATGCTTTTTCCGGTTTTCCGAACAAAAAGGAATTGCCTCACCCGATTTGAATTGAATTTATCATTCGGTATGGTCCATCTTGAAATCAACAGCCATCAAAACACCGAACATATTATCGAGACATTTGAAATCATGTCACAATCGTCAAAAATGTGTGAAAAGTATCTGAATAGAAACGTGCTGCCATCGTGATTTTTTTCCAACACGATCAAAGGCGGATACAGGGGTCATTTTAATGTGGACAAATTCTGCTTGGTTTATGTAGTCCTATTATAATAACATGCAATGCATGCTGGTTCTTTAATTTATTCCAAAAAATATTTAAGAACCTGTCTTGTTGTACGGATAATTTTCAGACACCCTGTAGATGGACACATAGGTACATAGGAGATAGGTACATGAATCAAGAGGCGCCATGGGGAAATCACTTTCCATCTGACCCAGATCCTTACAGGCCATGGTTGCTTCAGACAGTATCTACACCAGTTCATTGACTCGGATCACTACTTTGTAGTTCCAAAAAATCGGGCGCGGCTTTCCAGCGTCACGAATTCCCGAAACAACAAAATGATCCATTTCAATATCCAACGCCTGTCAGTTGAACGAGTTGCTGCACAGTACCACCAGCACAGGAAGTGTTAGGCTCTGCACAGCGAAATGATTTGGAATGCCAACGAGTGACGGACAAGAAAAATGTTGCTAGGAGTCGAATGCTAGTGGCTCGTACCCGTTCCAACAGTGAGCGGTACAGTGTAGGAAGGACAGAAGAGAAACGAATCCACCACAGAAAAAAAGGTAACAAGAAGAAAAAGTGATAGCTAAACCGCAGGAAAACATGGATAGAAACGATATGCGGAGGTTTTGTGCAACTGTCAATGGCGCGCGGCATAAGACTGCCCCAGCATCCGCCATGTGCAATAACCGAGAGGGGAATTTTCAGACAGGCAAGACTATGGTGGCAGCCAGGTGAAAAGAGCACTTCTAAAATTTGTTGAACGGTGAAAATGAAGGTGTATTAAGGAGCAGGATGGACATAGTCGGCGATGGTCAAGCTGTGGAACCATCAACGATGGCCGAGGTAAAGAAGGCTCGAGGAAACGAGCTGAAAACAGTAAAGCTGCTGGGAAGGACGAGATCCCGGTTGAGCTTCTCAAACACGGAAGTGAGCAGCTGCATCAATTAATCCAATGTGCTGGGAGGATGAAGAACTGCCTGCCGACTGGTTGGCTCCTTCGTCGGCGAATGCCAGGCAGGTTTTCGTGAGGGCCGGTCAACGACGGATCAGATATTTAGCCTGCGTATGATCCTTCATTGACTTGACTTACGAATTTATAGTTAAACATTGCACTGGAGGGCGCTATTTGGATATCATAGAGATCACACGGTAGCATATGCTCATGGGCTTTGTGGACGACATCGAACTTATTGGAATCGATCGCAGAGCAGTAGTGGAGGCTTTTGTCCCACTGAAGAGGGAGACGGAGAGGATAGGTTTAACCATTAACTTTACCAAGACAAAGTACATGCTGGTAGGTAGAGATAGAGGAAGACCTAGTGGTGTTGTTGCTGAGGTAGTGGGTGTGTTTGAAGTTGTTGAAGAATTTGTTTTCCTTGGAACGCTTGTGACATGTGTCAATGGCGTTTGCCGTGAAGTGAAAAGACGTATTGCTGCTGCTAATAGGGCCTATTACGGATTACGTAACCAGCTTAGGTCCCGCAACATGCAGACGGAAACGAAATTTGCTCTATACAAAACTCTGATTCTACCAGTGGCCCTTTATGGACATGAAGCATGGACGTTAGAAGAGGCGGACCGGAGAGCTTTCGGGGTTTCGAGCGAAAAGTACTGCGTACAATAATCGGAGGGAAACTAGTAAATTGTGTGTGGCGCAGACACATGAATCATGCGCTGTTTCAAGTATACAAAAGAAGAAAATATTGTGAATCGTATAAAATACGTTAGACTTCAGTGGGCTGGTCACTTAGTGTGAATGTTGGAAGAAAGAATAGCGAAAACAATATTCAACAGAGAACCAGATAGAGGCTGGCGACTGCGAGAAAGGCCACGAACACGCTGGCTGCACGCGGTGGAATCGGACATGGGGACCCTAAACGTTCGGGGAAACTGGAGGAACATCGCCCAAGACCGACGATTATGAAGCTCTACAATAAGCCAGGCATACGTGTATCGACGCTGTAGCCAACCAGGTTTACAGGTATAGGTACAAGGCGACAAGAAAATAAATCCAAGACTATATCTTTGATGAAGAAAATAATAAGTATGGCACTCATTTCAAGATTCTTGTACCATGGTGCTTGTACCAGATTTAAAGATTTTTATCGAATCATATTCCAGTAAACTTAACATTTATGTTTCTCGAGAACAAGGTCTTATTCAACTGATTTTTCGTTTGTTATACATTAAGTTTTGCTTAGTATTCGATCTTTCATGACATCATGCAGTATAAAATTCGTAGAAACGTGTTCATAAAATTTGCCATATTAGCATTACCAATATTCGTTACCGTGTATTGTAACGTCAAATTGATTGTTAAGAAAATTATTTTGAGCTTTTTAGTGGAATGTCTACACTTGTCATAAGACGAGTCAAGTCGAGTCAAGTACGAAACACTGAAGACGACCTTACTGTTGAGGTCGAAATACGTATTTGTCAAGGTACAATTAAGTGGTGGAATTCAATGGGATTGTACAAACTCGTCTTATGACAAGTCAAATTGATTGTTGATTCAGTGTTATCTGTTTAGATGCAAGCTAAATAAATGAAAAATGAAATGAATGGGATAGCTGTCAGATCGGCCGTGCCTTACGTAGGGGCGAAAACGAAATCTGCAAACAAGTTTTGAATTGGACAGGATATCGCAGCAGATGGAAGACCCAATGCGATGGTACAGGATGGAGATTGTTCAAGTCGGTTCACTCAGAGTGAACAGGACCCCTAAGTACTTTCTGGCGGATAACACAAGTTTGTCTATGTATTTAATGATTTTAGTTGTGGTTGTGATACAAGAATTTTTCCTCTTTAGATGGACTATTTCGGATAATTGATAGACTAAAATTGTATCATCCCTTTATGTTTTTTTATTCAACAAAAACAGCGAGCAGTACCTAATATATTGAAATAAAGAATCTAGATGATTAGTAAAACTAGTATTTAGTTACGCGTAATGGTTAAGGAAAACTACTTATGAAATTAATTGGGGTTTTGATACAACCAAATTGATTTGCGACTATTTCCTTTTCTATAAACTAAACTAATGATCAGCATGGTTCGGTCGTTTAATTCTTAACAAAACTATGCATAGAGTAAATATTTGTTTGACAATAATCAAAATAGGGGCTGAAACACATTCGTTATTTCATTTATTACATTAGTAAAAAAAAATCACAGATTTTAATATGTAATCTTCGCCGTTTACCTACTATGTCATCCTATATGGTGTGCAATCTGATTAGCGCCTTCGTTTTACTGATTGAGATGCCGATCAAACGAGTATGTTGTTTAATAAATGAAACCGTTAAAAACCGTAGAATGTAATTCTACTGCCAGTCGGCAATTATTCTCAGAGCGAATAAAGAATACAGCCAAAACCCGTACAATGCCATAAGTTAGAATAAGAGACAATTAAACTCTCATAGTAGGTGGTTTCCCACGTAAGGCCGGAACATTGGAAGCAGAACTCGATATGTTATCTGATAACATATTGAAAATTATTATAGAAAACGAGTAGTGTTTACAAAAATGTTCAACACTCACTTCTGCTGGAAATTTTGAAGCCAAAATATATATTGAATGCTGAAAAACCTATTATTTAACCCCATTGCATGACTTGTTGCATGTACCGTTGATTTCATGGCGCATTGCCATTCTATAAAATCTATCAAGTAAATTTTACCTATTTAATGACTTGAGATCGAAATGACCAGTCATGAACAATAGGTTTCCCTAAAACATTGAGTGAGTGCTTATCAAATTAGGTGTTCATTACACCAGATGAACCAGTATGAAAATGAATGAGATAGATTTTCCGTATTTCGGTACGTCCGTTGCTATAATAGCAGTTTTAATTATGATTTCAATTACGATGAGTTTTTTTTAAATTTCAGCCTTACGAAGGTTTATCCCCCTAGCATTAATTCGTGTTTCAGCTGTATGACATTTGGAACTGGAACAACATTAGATAATATTTGCGATAACAAGTTTATTTTTAATAAATGTACAAATTAACGTTATAAACCAAAGGTTAACAATAGTGCTTCAATGTAATAGATTAATCAAATTGATTTTAAGACCCTATCTATTGCTTTATATGAAATTGGGCATTATACTTTGAATTTTACATTTCCGAAAAAAACAGAGAACAACTTTAAATATTATAATTATTAGGATCAAGTGGATTATTTTACTTCCGACTTGAAGGGTGGAACACTTTTTCAACACATTACTGTACCACTATTGATAACGATGCCTTACTGGATGTTACGTACAATTAAATCAAAAGAACATCAGCAGTGATATTTTTTTTATGTGAGGGATTGCGTATTCCCCACGAGGAAAATCTTCTTTAGTGAACTGATTTGCAATGGCACCGGTGATGGGAGAATGAATCAAATATGTATCATAATCTGGCATAGGTAGCAAATTTGGAAACTGAAGATACTAAAAATGCGTTGAATTTTTCGCGGGGTAAAAACGAAAGAACTTGAACATCTATTATTTTAGTGGTTAAAATAAAAACGGAACACCGCTGAACATGATTGCGTTTTTGATTTAAAGTAAAATGGTAGCATTGAACAACCCGTAAATAAGTTTGACGTAGCAACGGGCAGATATTAAATAGAAAAACACATTTTCTTCTGGAGGTATTTTCAACTTGCTGCTGTTGGTCCGGCACTTTCTACGAAAGGGAAAACCAACAGACGAAACGAGACACGCGTCACCGGAGTCTACGTTCGGTGGTCATGACTTACGTGGCTTCTTCGCACTTATTTCTTTCTTCAGCTTCTTGAGCAACTCCTCGAAGGAATCGCCGTCGCTCTTGCGCGGCACGACGGTCATTGGATTGGGGGCCATCACCAGGGACCCATCCGGTGCGATGAAGGGAACTACTGTTTCATGGTCCATCGATAAGTCGCCATCTGTGCAAAATAGGGTAAAAGGTTAGTATTGAAATTGATGTGGGTAAGCTTTATATAAATTAATCATGCGTTGGAAACCTCGAAAAAGTGCTTTCTTGAGTACTTTCTTCCGCAAGGACTCCGCTTTGAGTAGCTTAACTTGAGGCTTTCGGTCTTCATAATAAGGGAGTCGGTTAATATTAAACATAATAAGCTAAAATTGTGCTACTTGTTATCAAATGTCGGGTCAACAAATGCCCATTCTCCAGAAAGATAGTTTTAACGAGACGGAAGGCGTTAAAGGCTGAAACACATAAGGCTGAACCAAAGATGGCTAGAAGCAACTTCTTCAACTAGAAGCTTCTTGGCATCTTTGGCTGAACTCATTATATATTTGCGCCTTGGGCTGAGAGTCTCGATAATAAAGACATATAAAAAAATATTTATTTAATTTTCTCAGACTAAAGTCGGAGTGGCCTGTGCAGTGTATATAAGTCTCCTCCATTCAACTCCATAGCTCGCCACTGTCACCAACCACGCACTCTGCGGAGAGTCCGCAAATTGCCATACACTTGATTGATCTTCTTGTGTACGTCGTCACCGGATTACTGTCCAGTGTATTTTTTTACTGTCCAAAATACTCCACAAGATTGAATGTTGCTCTCCAGCTCAACCAGTACCTGCTCGTACTGATTCAGTCAGATAGATCTGTCCGACGCCTTCTTACAGGTGAAAGTTGATGAACAGCTCCGCAAGTAGATCATCTTCAATACTCATCGTGGTCACTATTCCTACAACCACCTCCCACCGGGTTGTGAAGATTGCACCTCGAACATTCTATCCATCGCAACGATGGTGGCCGGTCTAGAACGTACTTCCGGCTATCTCGATAACGTCATCATGGGGGATAAAACAGAAGATCGTGCTACTTGGAAGCGAATCCAGAAAATCCGCGGCGACAAGTACATGTTTCGTAGGCAACAAGTGCACTTCGTCAATAGTCACGGGTTACGTCCGGATTGCACCATTTAGGCGATATCGAAGCTACCACCTCCCACCAGTGTTCCCGGTGTACGGTTCTATTTGAGGCTTACTACGGCAAGTTCACCCCAAGATGTGCAACCTACGATACTCAAAGATGACGCAAAATTCCAGTGGCGTTCGATAAATTTAAACAAATGTTGATTGGCTGTCTAATTTCGTCCTGGATTTCTTGGAGATCTCGAGCTGGAAAACTTATGTCCTGCTTGCGTGCTCAAAGGTGCATCACCATACCGCCCTTTGTTGTCTGTCGCATCGCTTTTCAGGTGCTCTTCGTAGTGCTGCCATCAAGTCTGGATTACGTGAACGGTTACCTTACTCACGGAACCCATTCATCCCAATTCCCTTGTTAACATTTCAAAAAATGATTTTAAAACGGCAATGTGGAATCGACATTCGATGAACTGTGTAGCACAATAATTGTAGTAGAACTTCTAAATAACTTACCGAGATCAGCATACTCCGTGCGGCAGAAAGCTCGTCTGCCGCCGAAGCTTACATCGTACACGCTTAGAGCCGGATCCTTAGAACTTGAATCGATGGCTTTGTAAGCATCTTGTGGCTTCTCGAACGTGACGAAACCATACTTTGCACTGCATGAAACAAAAAAAAAGTCAGTACGATCATTTAATGTTAGCTCCCAATTCTAATTTACCCTGATTCCTTGTAGTGCATTGTCACTTGCTTGATTCGCCCGTATTGCATGAACTTCCTCTTGAGATCCTCTCGTTTCAACGCCGGTTCTAATCGACCCACGTAAACGATTTTTCTCTCTGTCAAGCGTAAAAACAAAAATCATTAATACATTCCCCAATAGTTTAAACATTAATCAATATACCTGGTGATTGGGCTGTCCGACGATACTCATTGTGAGGTGGATTTCTTGCCCGGGAAGAAGTACGGGACGAAGACCGCGATCGCGATCTACTGCTACGGGACACCGATCGTGACCGCGATCGCGAACTACAGCTGCTGCTGCTGGAAGAATAACGCGACGAGGAGCTGCGTGAGCGTCTTCTTCTACTGCTGCAGCCACGCCTTGAGTAGTCTCGTTCGTAGTAGCGACGCCGCTCCGATGACAAACTTGATCGCCGACGACGTGAATCGCTACGACTGCGACGTCTGTACGACCTGGACCGGGATCGAGAACGGGACCTAGATCTACGTCTCGAACTACTACACCTGCTGCGGCTTCTTCTGGAGGACGATCGGTGCTTGCTACTTCGTATGGAGTTAGAAGACCTTATGCGGGATTCAGGTTCCGAAGAAGAACTGCGACTCCGACGTCTTCGATACTGCCGCCGTAGGCGGTCACGACTTCTACCGGCGCTTTGGCGACTATAGCTACGTTGAGCTGATCCACAGCTACTCCGAGACACGGTTCTTTCCTTTTTGACGGGTGATAACCGTTTCAGTTCTGGAAAGCGATATATTGGTGAAGTTTGGATGGCAACGGAAACTCCTTTTAACCGTTGTCGATCCTTTCGTAAATGCATAATAATTTTGTCCTCCCCATGCTCGTTTTGTTTGGCCTTTTCGGGAGGTGATTGCAGTTGACCATCATCGTAGTCAAATGAAGGTGATTGATCATACGCTCCGCCAGCCTTTTCAGGCTTTCCAGGAGAGAATGAATTAGGGGGAGAAACGCCCACATTTGGAGATCCTTGTTGGTTGGCTTGGCCACCACCAACCTTTCTTTTCTCCGCTGAATTTACCCTTGAGATAATTTCACTGGATTCAGTCTTGTTGCAGGATTTCTTCCGAATCACAACTTCTTTAATGCTGGAAATTAATGAACTGCTGGAGATGATCGCCGGGGCCGACGACTGACACCGCTTGATTGTATCCGTGATATTAGACAGCAACTCGTTCTTCGGAATGTTTTTGGATTTTTCCGTTTTGGCCTTTTCCTTGTTCAGTTCGCGTGGGTTTATCGTAACTTCTGTGTTACACCCCATTGAAACGATGATAATTTCTTCATAATCTTTGTGCAATTTCATATCGGCAGCATCTTTTTCAGCATTCTTGTCATATGGCATGGGGTTTCCATGTTCATCGAACTTGATCGAAGTTATTTCAACCAATGGCACAATCTGCGGAACGGTTTTCGGGATAATGTTGGCTTCGGTGGACTTAATGGCGGCTTCCTTCTTCAGTTGCTGCATACGCAGGGCTTTGAGTTTTGCTGCCGAAATTGGATCAAGAGGAGCCTTGCATTCCGCAGAATGTTTAGTTGGTTCCGGCTGCAATGCGCTCTTTTCTATCGCTACACTTTCCAGCTCTTCCCTACTACTTGATTCACTCACAGACGACGTGCTGACGATGCTGGTTTTACTGCTGCACTCCGTCACCATTGCCGATACGGGCGTATCATCTGCAGGATGTTCGCGGCGTTTCTTGTACTCCTGCAAGTTCAGTTTCTTCTTAACCTTTACCATAGATTCGCTACTACTGCTACTGGTTGCATTGATTGATTCAGCCTTGGGTTCCTGGTCCGACGGTTCTTGTTTAATGTTGCAAACGGGAATTGAGGTCATTGGCATGCCGTTTGGTTTGTTCTGATTAATCTTAAGTAAGGAAACTTGCTTGGGTTGCGTTTTAGTATTATTCAGTCCATTTGTTGTCACCTCTATCCGTTCTTTCGGTTCTTCCTTTACAGTGATCTCCTGCTTTACGACCGGTGCAATAACGTGCTTAATTTCAGTATTTGCATCTTTCTCATTATTCGGCTTGTTTAGCTCCTTCTCCTTCTTATCGCATTCGACGGTTGTTTTAACTTTTGTTTTGGTGGCTTCAAGCCGTTGCTTGTTCTTCGAGAATTTCTTTCTCTTGTGAAGCTGTTCCAAGCCCGGCAATAAGAATGGGATTTCTATCGCTTTTCGTTGAGGAATTGGGGCTACATTTTGGCTGGAACCCTTTTTTGGTGAACAGTAATCGTGATCTAGTTTTACGTTGTTACTGACGGTCGGTTGTTTCTTTCTCAATTCTTCGGATGATTTATTTTGATTATTGCTACTCTTGCTAGCGCTTCCAGTCGGTTTAATTTGCTGTTTAACTGCATGTATTGATTGCTTGTTTTTAGCCATCAACGAAAGCATTTTATTGCGTGCTAATTGCGAACCAGCGCTAAGCATCTTATTTTTGTTTTTTGAACTATTTACAGGTTTAGTGGTTTCACAGGATTTTACTGGGACCGATTGGCTTTTTATATCACTTGGATCTCGCTTATTCGATTGATGGACTGGTGCAACAACTGGCACTGTAGAAGTCTTCTGGGTTTGATTAAGTCGTGGTGTCTGCTTTGCAGATACCGTTCCATTTGGATTCCAAGTTGGATCCGCTTTTGTGTCGTCGTCTTTTCGCTTTGGCTTGCCAATCACTTTTTCGATTCCGAAAAGTTTCACGCATGTTCTCGTATCGTTTTCGGATTCAGATTCATCTGAATCCGAGCCACTGTCCTCTACTATAGCTCGAGATTTGTTAGTGCAGGACCTTCGGGAGAATCCGCTCTCTTGGTTGCCAAATTTTGGTGAAATCATGAGTTCTCTTAGCATTTTCAACTGCTTCCCGCGAGATTTCGGTGGCTTCTTCACCGGGGATACTTTAGGTTTTGAGTTCTGTGCATCCCGCTTTTCAGAATCCGTTGTCACAAAGTCATCCTCCGTTATGTAAGCAGCCAGATCGAAATTATTCTCTGCCATCTCTTGGACTAACTTATCATCGGACTCACTGGCACGAATCGGAGCTTTTAATGGACTCAGATCATTAACTATGGCCGACACATCCAGATCTTCGAAACTTAAACTTGTCATGTCATGCAACACACCACCACTGGCACCCCCAACCGGTGAATGTGGTAACGAAAACGACTTTCTATTGATACTAGTCATGCGTTTGCGTCGCTCAATCGCCATCAATTTGCGACGTTCTATCACCTTTGCTAGATTATCTAGCTTAACGGTTTCTGCATCCTCTTGATCGGATCCATGTACAAAATCACTGGGATGACTGGAAGCCGTGGATGTGGACCTGCTGCCTCCTGAACGGGATGAGCTGCTATTGTTTCTGCTTCTGTTTCTACTATGACTACTTTTACTGCTATCACTATCACTGCTGCTGTCGCTACTGCTACTACTACTATTACTATCGCTACTACTATTATTCCCGGAACCTTCCTCATCAGAATCGCGATGGATGTTCTCCAACTCCGGTTCAATGTCATCACTTTCCAAACACTCTATCACATTTTCTTCAACGGGTACCTCAGCACGCACACTGTGAAGCACCGTTTCCTGTACAACTACCGTTTGTTCCACGATTTGCCCCCCTATACTTGGGGCTTCCGCCGGTACAGGAACTTCGTTACTAGTATCTGCCTGAAATGTTACAGGCGGGTGCACTTCTACGACCGCTTCTCTGATTTGTTCCTCCTCTTCTTCCTCCTCCTCCTCTTCATCTGAATCGTAGTCACAGTTTGGATCAATGGAGATCACTTCGATTGCTGGAGACATTTCAACGTCCTCCTACAAGAACGAACATTGTATAGATTATACCGAGTATGTATTCGTTGCTGCGGAAGACTAACGATTTCAGGAAAGGAAACTCCCCAAGAAATGTTTTACAACAAATAATCACCAAACGGTACCGCCATGTACCAAGCTTCATAGAGGATCACATGAGATGTCCTATTTTTGACACATGGCGGCACTGTTCTATCAGTCAATATACTCACATCAATTTCTTCATCGTCTTCATCGTAATATTCCCCATCGGTCATGCTGCCGACGTTCATTGATTGACTATACGGGCCCAGGGTAACGGTTCGTAAACCCTACAATCATCGTCTTCGCCGCCGTCGTCGTCAATTTCGTCGTCGGGAGCGAAAGCGTTGCCATAGTGGTTTCCAACGGCCGGTATGCTGTATTGTAAGCTACGAATTGATCTGGAAATAATTTTCCATGTGCTGTAGTGGAACACACTCAAACAAAATCAATCCAACCGATCCGGTTACTTACTTTTCGCTAGTAAACTGGTGAAAACCACCGGCAAAAGTATGACTTCTTTTGCCTCCGATAAAGTGTGCCGAAGTTGGAGCTACCCTGGCTGCAGCAGAATTTAATATCCTAGACTCCATCGTATCTACAATTGTGCTAGATCTATACAACGCCTCTTTATCCGTATTCTTTGGGTGAGGATTGAAATTATATCTCGGTTCTGGAAGATTTTGTTTCTCCAGAACCGAGACTGCCGTTCTGTTGGCTGCTATTTGTCGATGACTATTGTTACAATCTCACTAGGTCACTGTAAAGAAAGAGTAGGAATCGAGATTAATCTTCGAGGCAGTCGACGGTAATCAGTTTCATTGTTTGCCAACACTTGTGGTGCAGGTTGGTATCACGTTTCCATCGTAGGTAGATATTATCTAAGCCAAATAAACTATTAGGACACCGCGGTTGACGCCACCTCAGGGCTGGTAACGACCTGTGGCTTTTCAAACATTGAGGAGATTTCACATGGAATGGCTACAGCGAACAGTTTTTCAGTTGGAAAAATATTTTCTGATAATACTTCGGTTCGGTTTGTGCATGTGCTGCTTCAGCCATTCCAACATGATATTAGAATTTTATAGAATACAGCAAAGAAAAGCGGTCGACATAATACTAAAAGAGACATAAATTCCTTGTTAAAGATTCGACACACGAAAATATTTCGATTGCAAAACCATGCTCTCAATGTCGATTAAAGTTGACCGATTGATGTGTCTTCCATGATAAGCATAATAATGTGGCTTGTCACCAGTCCTGCATCTGATTATAGGCAGGTAAGTATGTATACCACATCAATCTCGTGTTGGTATATGGTGAATAAAAAAAAACACGATCAGTGACACTCAACAATTGAGATGCCCTGTGCTGTGAAGTAACAAGTAACCCCTCTAGCCACACGGGTGACTAATCTATATTTAACCGACTTAGGAACACTAACTGTTAGTGGTGGTATGCGCATATGGTTGCTAGATCTAGATTTAAACCTAGACACAAGATAATTTGATCGATGGGCGATCACCATTATTCGGATGTGTTACGTTGTCTGAATTCCAACAGCATGATTGGTGAAACCAGTTGACAAAAAAGCGAATGTGGGGCCTCAAGCTTTGTGGTTTTGTAGGAACTGAACATTTGCTTTGCACATAATGGACGTTATTTTGACATTTGCTCCTGATGGTAGCACTCATATGTGTGGTATAGATCAATCGCCGTTCAATTCTTTCAGAAGATGTGAAATATTTTAAACGGCTAGAAGCAGGACTTCGTTTTTGGTATAAACATAATAAATCAAGACAAAATTTTCAAAACGACGTATCTGCTTTTGTAAACAAAGATTCAAAGGACGATTTGACGAATATGATGGCTCTCCCGCAAACCAACACCATCAATAGGTAGGTCAAGGATTCCGCTACCTGTTGGTGGTGTTGGTTTGCGGGCTATCAGATTCGTCAAATCGTCGTTTAATCTTGTTTACAAAACGATAATCGTTTTTAATCTAAATAAACATTTTTTCCCTTAGGTTTTGGTAAAACAAATCTACATTCGCCACTCATTTGTCTAAAGCAAGCATGGAAGACGAGCGATCGTGCCTACTTACAAGTAACACAAAGGGGCAACTTGAAAGACCTCCCATCCTCGGCGACTGACTGTTGTGTTGTGGCTTTAATGTGCTTTTAATTTTGATCTACTTTTTCTCATAATTTAGTTCAATTTTCACTTCTAGCCGTTGAGTCACATAATATTCCGACTCGAAATCCAGCCTGCTGCCGCCGGTGAGTCGCAACAATATTCTCGTTAATTCGGATTGATCAGTTGATTCGCGAATTTCACAGTCAACGTAGCGCTCTTCTTTGTCCCGCTTAGGCGGAACATTAATTCAAAAACCGTGCTACAAATGTTTGATCTTCACCCATCTGGCACGTTAAAACAATCGAAACCAAAACGTTTGGCTGTCACATGCATTATCGGGGGTAGTAAATTTTTTGAAACAAAGCGCCACGGATGCACCAATTTCGCTCGGTCACCGCACGGTTTGCGTTTGCAATGTCAACATGAATAAAGAAAGAGTCTGACAACGTAATAAATGAGCACGAACCTCCCTCCGTCCGCCGCCCAACCAGGTCAAATGTAATGAACAACGGTGTTGTGAAAAACGGGAGCTGTACCTACGTTTCCTTTCCCGTCCACCGAGGACAGTGCTGTGACGGGTGTTGTCCCGTGCGTGTTCGACTTTCGGTTTTAAAACGTGAATCCTTGCCATTGAAATAGATCGCATCTGCGTACGATCAGTAAAAACAACGACAAAGGCATCAGCGGTCATTGCGCTACTGGTTGGATATAAATATCTACGTCATTGGTTTTATGTGTTTTCCGAAATTCCCTATCTAATAATGACAGTAGAAAAACTACTGTTTGAAGATTTGATTCGGAGTAATGAATGAATATGAATCATTAATTAGAGATTTGATTCATTTTTTTATTGATCGCTCGATTTGCAGATCGAATCCAATATCTGATTTATGTAATTGGTAAAATTCGGAAAAACGCAGGGCGTTTGGGCGAAAAGAGGTAGTGAGAATCAGATTTACCAGGATTTAAATTATTCATTAGTTATTAAATGTTATTTCAGTTCTTGATTCGATTTAGTAATTTGGAAAATGTAATTTTTTAAATTAGCTCTAGATGAACATCGCATTTGAACTAACGCTCAAGGACTCGCACTGTTGTAAAAAGTACAACACTAGCGAAAATAGCACGCTTGTCGTACACAACGACGGGGAGACTGCGTGAGTGATTCAAAACTAAGCGAGTCCTGGAAGGTTAAGAGTTTGGTTTTAGAGATTGAAATTAAAAATTCAATTTGGCAGCAAAATAAAATTCTTTATGCAAAATTAGAAATTTTCCATAAAAAAAGGAAATTGCCAATAAAGAAATAAGGGTGTAAGCAACAAATAATTACAGAGTTTCCACAAATAATGCAAAATTTCCATAAACAAGAATTTTCCATAAAACAAAAATAAATAAGCACTTTTGAAAGCCAATTGCAATTATAAAAAACAAATTTTCCAAAAAGAAATCAAAATATTCCATTAAAAAACACAAACTCTCCATAAATAAATCAATATTAGCAGTAAACAATTACAAAATTTTCCACGAAATAGATATTTTTTTCCATAAAAAAAATAAAAACTTTCCATAATATCTATACTGCCGCTAACCGCAAGTCGAGCACATCTGTATTTGGACGCCCATATACAGATGTGCTCGACTTGCGGTTAGTCCTCTAATCTGTATACAAAAAAATGAATTTCTGTCTGTCTGACCCTTATAGATTCGGAAACTTCTGAACCGAGCGGCGTAAAATTTGTACCGCAAAGGGTTCTGGCTTCTGAGGCCGAGGAAGGTTCTTAAGATGATTCAAGACCCTCTGTCTTTGGAAGGGGAGGGGACTCCCATACAAATGTTAAACAAAATTTCTGCATAACTCAAGAGCTAATCAAGCAAATGGAATCAAATTTGGCATGTCGAGTTTTTTTAAAGCAAGAACGTATCTATGACAGTATGAAACCCCTCGACAGGACAGCTAGTAATCAATAAAGAGCAATAAAAATAAGAAACTCCCAATGAAAAATACGAAAAATGCAGGTACAAGCGTGAAGCGCATCGAGCGAGGTACAGAACGACTTGGTGCGCAACGATCGATCGTTATCAAATTCAATAGTGTTCAACTAGGTTTTGCCCCCAGTCCAATGAAACTTGTTGTGAGAAAATTGGTTAAAGATTACTATATGAAAAGTTGTCTAATGTTTATCTTACCTTTGTGCACAGTAAACATACACACTAAGGTGCCAATGGAATGTATGGGAAAAATTTGATCATCGATTTTCAACAACGGGTGTGATCAAAAGTTTCATCTACTCAAAAAAAGTGCGCATGCAAATTTTTTGCTTAATCGGACTCGGAGGTTGAGTGTGTATGTTTGATGCCAAATGTCTTAGAAATGCATGAAACGTCGAGATCTAGTGTTACAACAAAAATTTGAAAAAAAAAAAACTTTTTGGGACTTGGAAATTTTTAGAAGTCATTTTTTTTATGCCGAGTCTTCGAGTCTTTTGAAAGGAGGCTTGCGAGCCTTTTGAATTGAGGTTTCTGAGCGTATTGAAAGGACGCTTCTCATGCTATTCAAAGGAGCCTCTTGAAAGAAGAATTCCAAGCCTCTTGGAGGAAG